>NC_062521.1:3218727-3226227 GCF_022655615.1 Tachysurus fulvidraco
GTTATCATCTCCAGAGCAGAGCAGTGCCTCAGTCCTGGGATTTGATCTCTACTGTCACCACCGTCACCGCCACATTAACTCTGAATGAAGCCAAACCGAGCGACGCATCAATAAAACAAGCCAAATGATCAATAAGACATAAGCATTATATAAGCTATATGTATAAGTATATAAATAAAACACGATCAAACGGCTGTGCGGCTAAAAGTCGGAAAGCTCAGTTTGCACTTTACCTGTAAGGTTTGAAAGTAAATCTATACCTACACTGACCGTTATTTATAATCCCATTTCTCCTCTTATTATTATTATTATTATTATTATTATTATTATTATTATTATTGAGATGAGCATGTTTTTGGGAAAGACTGAGATTACGATTGCTGCAACTCTACCGGAGTGTGTACCATCTGATGATGTCATTCAATTTCCTGATTTATGGAATTTTCTCTTAATTAAGCTTTACCGGTCTGATACACACTCTTTGGCTCTCAATCGTTCATTTCTCATTCATCAGTTTAAGCATCAAGATAAAAGACCGACTGGATGGCAAGAAAGAGAACGGAGATAATTCGCAGGATTTAGCTGTTTCCTTTACCCCAGACACATCCTCACACATCAAAGTCTCCCCCTGTGGCGGCCCTGAAAGCCGGGATCAGGTGAGAAATAAAAGTGTTGTGTGCTCTCTCTCTCTCTCTCTCTCTCTCTCTCTCTCTCTCTCTCTCTCTCTCTCTCTCTCTCTCTGTGTGTGTGAGAGTGTGTACGTGTTTGCGCATGCAAGGTGGAGTGCCATCATGTGTAACTGAGGGCATGTTAGTGGACGTGAGGTCCTTCTGAGTCAGTGAGCCGAATGAGAGGAATCACGGCAAAAATCGTGAAGGCCAAACAACAGCCTGGACTTCCTGCTGCTCTGAGTAATGCTTTATTTTTTATATCAGCGGGTGTGTATAAGTCAACAGGTCAGATGAAGTCACACACACACACACACACACACACACACACACACACACACACACACACACACACACACACACACACACACACACACACGTACAAATTTCAAACCCGGAGATGGCAGGTGGAGAGGAGCAGGTGTTTCCTTAAATCCCTGAGGACACACACACACACCCACACGCACGCACACACGCACATACACACACAAACCTGTTGGCTGTCAGAGCTGAGGAAATTAGTCTATGGATGAACTCCTACTCATGAATACACACACACACACACACACACACACACACACTTCGTGAAGCAGTCACAGCGGTGGCCCACTAACTACATTTCACACTCCATCACAAATAAAAAGATCGCTAGACAAGCACACGGTCAGTGTGTAAAGTGTGTTTATATGAAACAAAGCATGGGGAGGTCATTGGGAGTGTCAGTCAATTACTGCACACTGCTTCTGCTGCTGCCGCACACACACGCACACGCACACACAAATAATTTTATTAAAATCCAGGCCACGGATCTAACTACAGACTGTGGCTACAAAATCTGAGACCTTGTTTTGAGTAGCACAGGAACGAATCAGACTGCCAGAAGAGGCGGAAGTAAAACTGGACTTCTCACGAATCCACACGAGGTCAGCGACCACAGAAAGAAGAGAAGGACGAAGAACGAGTGAAGCGTCTTAGAAAGAGAGAAATAACAAGTGGAGCAGGGAAACCGAGAGAGCGAGTGACAGACGAGAAGACGGCCGAGCGGCAGGAACGATGGCAGATGGTGAATGGGGCATTGTGTGTGGCCATCAGCCCACCTGCATATCTCGGTCTTCTAACCACTCCACACACAATGCTACTTTCAGCTCGGTACAACTTGATACCTCGCACACACACACACACACACACACACACACACACACACACACACACACACACACACACACACACACACACACACACACACACACACACACACACACTCTTGTATTACTATCTCCTTCAGGCACTCTCATTACCCTGCGTATGGGATAAGTACTTCTAAGATCAACCTCAACCTCATTTATTTACGGACTTATTATTTTTTGTTTATAGGAATATAAGAATAAATTTTTTTCACAATGTTTTTACAATCAAACACTCATCAGATTTTTTGCAGTTTAGGATTTGAGATATGAAGGAGGTATGAAGTCGTCTCAGGGGTTAGTGTTGTGTTTCCCAGTGACAAAGGACTTTGAGAGAGATATGAAGAGAGAAAGAGAGAGAAAGAAGGAGTGTTTATCACAGCTGTATCCTAAGTGAGAACGAGAAGTCATTTTATCTCTCTGCTGTTTCACAACATTACATCTAAACTGTTAAAATACACGGCGACTCGCTCACAGATTAATTAAACATTACATAAACCTTTTTATTTTCATTTCGAAAGAAGGACTGATCGGCTAGAAACCATCGTTCCCTCGACAGTTTCTCAAACTCTGCAATATTTCAAACAGAAGTAAATATACGTACAACGGCTACAACATTTAATCCCACGCTAGTTCTTTAGAAATAGATTCTGTATGACTCAAGTATTCGGATCAGTCTTCAGGGTCAGGACTGAACCCTGCAGACGTTCACACTTCTATCTGTCCATCCATCCATATACCAAAACTCCCATCCATCCATCCATCCATCCACCCATCTATACAACCACCTATACATCCAACCACACATCCATCCACCCACGCATCTATGCAACCACACATTCATCCACCTATACATCCAACCACACATCCATACACCTATACATCCAACCACACATCCATACACCTATACATCCACACCTCCATCCATCAACCTATACATCCAACCACCCACCCATCTATCCATCCACCTATCCAACCACACATACATCCACACCTCCACCAATCCATCCACCTATACATCCAACCACCCATCTATCTATCCAACCACACACCCATCTACCCAACCACCCATACATCCACCTATACATCCAACCACCCATCCATCTACCCATCCATCCATCCATCCATCCATTCATCCATCCAACCGCCCATCCACTCAACCAAGAATCCACCCACCATCCAAAAACTACATGAATTAGTAAATTTTAAAGTACATGATGCCTCTTTTAAATCCTGACTAGTGAAGACACACAAGGTTCTCGGCTGAAACCGTCGCTCTGAGGACGTCACAAAATGTGTCTCAGCTTAACACTTGCAGGGGCTGCTGTACATCTGCTGTAATATGGAGAAAAAGCAAAGTCCATGCTGAAAAATATCGCAGATAGATTGAGTTAATTTCTGAGATGTTAAAACTTGTGACCTGGAACACGGTGTTACTATCGGTTTCACACTCACAGTTCGTGTGTCAGCGCTAACAGAGGCTACAGAGCAGAGCACACAGCACTGTGTGAAAGCAGCCATGTTTTCCTCTTGCTCCATCTCTGCCCTAGTTACAAACACGAACAACATATTTAAAGCCCGCAGATTTGCGGCGTACTTAAAGGGCCTCTTTATGCATGCGTTAGTCCAGATAAATAATTCAGACTTCCTCAAAAACCTTTAATATTAAAGTGTGTAGCTGCTGTGCAACATGTGCTGAGTTTCAAGGTGGAAACATCAACTGTGATTCGGGCGCTCGTGTTAAAGTCTGCGCTGTAGATTCCTTCCTTTAGATTGCAGTAATTTTATTTCTCGTCTCTTAGAAAGAAGCCTTTTCTGAAACCTGATTCCCAAAGCATCAGAATGTTAATTGCATTTCCTGAAATACGGTCTCAAAGCCCCATTCGGGTGACATCACTCCTTTGTGTTCTTCTTGCTCTCCGTGCAACGATTTCACTGAATTGTCTTACATTGCACAAGTAATGTGACCCTTTCAAAACCCTTTACCCACAAAAAAAAAATAAAAATCACATCAACAGTTACATCTTTATTTTCTATTCATTTACTTGTACGCTTGTGTAGTACAAGTCTAGGTGGCGTAGCATCTCTTGCAGGTGGAGCTATTCTCGGTGCCGTGTTCTTCTGAACAATCGGCTTGGAAAAGCCGGTACGCTCGCAGGACCTGCGGAAAGCCTCCTATAAATATCCTGCTGCTTTTAATGGGATTTGAAGGATGGAGAGCTGCTCTAAACAGCCCCAGGTGAAACAACTTATGAGAACTACTGATGAATTCGGGAAGAGTGGTATTAAAAAGTCCAGCCCTTGTTTTGTCCCTTATTTCAAAAGGAAATCAAATCCCACTGCACGCTTTAAATCAGTAAAGTCATTTACAGCTCTAACACTGACCAGACTCCAACTTCAGCGCTTTAGCCAATTGTAGACTGTACGATCTCGTCCAAAATAGAAAGCTTAATATGATCAGTAGAGATCGTTCAGAGAAACAGCCTTCCTCCCGTCTGAAACCCTGAAAACCGCACTCCCACTGTACACACACACACACACACACACGTATACATACACACAAAACATGTGGATGTAAAGTTTTGAAGTACTGAAGATCTTGCCAGCAGATCATAAATTGAGAGCGCAGCTTGAAACCACAAAGAAATCGAGAATAATAGACTATAAATTTAGTAACATACTATGACTCTAGCAGAAATCTAGGTGGATGATGAGAAATACAAGCAGAAAAAACAACAACAAAAAAAACCCTTCTGTCTCCTGATCATAAGCGTTCCATACGTCACGACGATAACGATGACCACAAACACTTTCTGAGTCATAACAGTTCCTGAGACATCAAAAACACAGCAAACGGGCTAAAGGTTTCGATCTGGTTTTAAACTAAAAGCTAGCTCCAGAAAAAACGATAGTGCAAGAAAAGAGGAGACGGCGTGGTCCGGCTTTGTGGGTTCTAATTAGTTTTACTGAAATCTCTGTGTTGTGTTTAGTGCTTCTGGTGCTCGTTTTGTAGGCTGGTCTGTGTTGAGTCTTCGTTCCTGAGAATAGCAAGAGCAGGAAAAAAAAAAAAAGAGTCAGCTTTCACTCTTGGCTCCTAAAAACAAAACAAGCAAGAGCTTCTTTCCTGACTGACCGATTTAACTCCAAGTCGTATGCATGGGAAATTTAGTGTAGATTTTGTACAGAAAGGTGGGCCGGAATCTTCCAGAACACCCCGCAGTGGCATCGGGTTACTCAGAGGGACGACTCAGCTCAGGGGCACACAAGTAGCAGACTGGTGGTTTTGGGATCCAAGCTCAAGCTCTTCTGCTCAATACGGAGCTTCCCCTTAACTGTTTAAATCCGGGATTATTGCCAGAGTCAGCCCTGCTCACTGCCGACAGATTACTCAAGAACTGGTGTCCATATGACCAAACAGTTGTGCAACTAGACATGAGTATCACAAACCACAAATTGGGACGGTTAAATGTTTTACCAACGTCAGAGCTCCTGCAGCTACAGCAGGACTACGGGGTAAAAATTCACTAAAGATTAATATTCCTGTTCGTTTTTTTTTGTTTTTTTTTACTGTACTGTACGTCACATCTGTCAAGTGACAGACGGTGCAGTAATGAAGCATTTGTTAACTGAATATCTGGACAGGTCTTTAAATATACTAAAATGATGTGAAGCCATAATTGGGACATCTTGCGAGGTTTTTTGCAATATGGCATCTCCATACATCAAGCTGTCTTACTGGAAACCGGTGAATCTGAACCAGTGAATTTGAGCTCCACGGATTAACCTACAGCGCTACAGCATAAGTGCGAAGTGATGGTAAACACGTCTCCAAAGCTCAAGGAGCTGAAAGGCCACGGCCCGAACCAAAAAAAAATATAATAAGGGGTAAGACAGTGTACCACACAATTTAGGGTCCTGCTGACAAGCCTGGAAGTGCCAAGCTGTCAAAGTCGTGATGCTACAGCAGGTTTCACATTCCTGCTAATGACCTGTGCTTTCAGTATGGTGGAGAAACCAGAAATGTAGCAGCTGATGGAAACCAGGATCCTGGCAACCAGGAAAAGGTGACAAAAAAGAAAAAAAAATTAGGAGGTGATTTTTCTCCCACACTCTAGTTTATATCATTTCTTTCAGAAAGTTTGGTTAATGTATTGTTCCCAAACGATGGATCAGCGTAACTCTGACGTTCATCAGTGAAATCGAGTCTGATGAAATCAAGTCCTAAAAATTGCATGACGAGGAAAACAAACACTTTGTTGAAAAGAAAGAGTGCTGGGATAATTTCTTTTAAGTCGCAATCCTTTCAAAATCGTCAGCTAACAAAACGGCTAGATCTAGACGACGTTAGCTAGCAAACAGTCTGTTTTCGATTTATACGCTGGTGTGATCTATAAAGTCATTCTCATCTGAAATGACAACAAAGCTGATGAGTGTGCAGATTTTTACGTCGTGCAGTTCGAAGGCGGCGAAGAATATTCTAAAGACGTGTGAAACTTTTGTGGTGGAAGATTTCCTTTTAGAGCGAACCGAATCGTGCCGGAGTGCTACAGGACGCTGCAAAGCTGCTGTCAGCCGGATGGCCACAAACAATTTCGAATAAACACGTGTCCTGCTTCCTGCACAGGAAACAGGTCTAACATGAGACAGTTAATACAGCGCAGTGACACAGAAATTATATATCAGGTGTATAAGGTACAGGATTTTACACCTCGGCGTCTGTGCTAGGGTCAAAACCAAAAATATCCAGTTTAGGGCAATGCTGTGGTCATGAGGTGACACTGATGAAGGGGATAAAGGACTGTATAAAGCTACTGTATAAAACCACAGCAGTGCTGCTATAAAGTTCGGACGAGTCAAAACATGCCCAGAAATGCATGCAACTGTGGATCTGTAAAGAACTTGATTTCAGCACACAGTCTAAAAAAAGGGAGGCCTTCCACTGGTCACGATCACAGAAATCATCAATCCATGGTCGCATATAAATGTTTGTATCCGTTTTACAATAAAGAAGTAATTCAATTCAAATAAAGTTTAAAAAAAAAAAGATAGAAAAAAAAGAGGGTTATGGGAAATATTCTGGTCTAGTTCGTATGTAACAAGTGTAATGTAACATTGCTCTATGGTGTGTTAGTAAGCTATAACAACCTACACACTGACGTCTTAACACACGAGGAAGTATCCATCGTTTTCGCTGAGCACATTCTACAACCTGTTAAAGAAATAAAGTGCAATAACCGCTAAAGAAAGTAAGTGGAAATATCAGATAGCACCCAAAAGAGGCACACGTGCTGGCGACAGGCCGCACAGTCGACGGACCCGTCGTGTTGCTCTTTACAAAGTCAAACAAAAGAGACGGCAGGCAGCTAAGCTCCTGGCACGGTGGGGATTTTTCTGTGAAAGGCTGCTGCAGCATGACTAAAGCAATGCATCTCTGTTCGTAGTGTGAACACACACACACACACACACACGCACACACACACGCACACACACGCACGCACACACACGCACGCACACACATGCACGCACACGCACGCACACACACACGCACACACACGCACACACACACGCACACACACACACGCACACACACACGCACGCACACACGCACGCACACGCACACACACACACACAAACACACATATCAAGAT
>NC_062521.1:3231227-3298727 GCF_022655615.1 Tachysurus fulvidraco
TAAATTTCAGCTATTGTAAGAGAGAGAGAGAGAGAGAGAGAGAGAGAGAGAGAGAGAGAGAGAGAGAGAGAGAGAAAGGGAGAGGGAGAGAGAGAAAGAGAGATGAAAGATTAATTGGAGAAATTTTTTAAAGTATTAAAAAAACATGCTTCAGGAATATCATTGTCAATACATTTCCCCCAGACACTCAATTAAGTGTAGCTTAGTGCAAAAATGTCATTTATAAATAGACCTGCCAGGCCGTGGGTACACACACACACACACACACACACACACACACACACACAAACGGCAGCAAAATATAAAGCTGTTATTCACATCTAATAGAATAATAATTATCTGAAAGGTTCACTATCAGAGATTAGAGCGATTATGGCGTTTTCTTACAAGTTACACGTTTAACAAAACACAACAGAACAATTTAAGCTAGTATTTCACACAACAGCTTAGGAGTTCCCCTAAAAAACAAGCCAGAGAACATGTGAAGGTGCTGATGGAAGGTTTTAGTCCAGGTACCATTTGTCTTCCAACCTCGAACATGACACGTTATAGTTTAATCTGAAAAAGCTCAGTCTTTTCTCTTATACGTCACAGCTTTCTCTGACACTGGAGTCTCTTCCATCCAGATTTTGGCTTGTTTATTATTTATGACTATCTGCTGCAGTTCTTCCAGCACACATCTTCAAATTTGTGTGTGTGTGTGAGAGAGAGAGAGAGAGAGAGAGAGAATGAATGAGATGCAGGAGACTCCGTCTGCTCTCGAGGTGTGATTAATACAGCACACACTCGCTCCTGCCTCACTTGCAAGACACACTGTGATTAAAAGCATCTATTAAACGTTCCTTTGCTTGCTCCCAATTAACTGCATGAATGAAAGTCAGCAGGTCTGATGTTTATTTTTGTCTCCCACCATCTAGTGTTCAGCAGGCATTATTGTGACCTCCGTTTGAGACCAGAGCAACAAAAAAAAAAAAAAACAAACAAAAAAAAACCTTCCATCTTCCATTTTTACTAGTTACACAGAGCAGACAACACAAAGACTACTGAGATGCCGGGAAAAAAACCTTTTATTCCTTGAAAACCTCACAGAGTGAGAATGCAGCCACGGTAAGGTATGAAGAAAGAAAGCGAGAGAAAGGTGACAGGGCAAAGAACGCAAACAAGTGCTTTCTTCTTTTCACTTGAAATTTTCTTTTGTCATTTTTTTTTCCGTCTTCAGACTGGTTAACTTCACCATAGGCGGATGTTAACGTTCAAACTGTCCATAATTTAAAACACACGCACACAACAAAAAAAAAAAACAAGAAAAAAAAAACAACAATAACCATCGCTGATCACTAGAACACCACGTAGGACTCACCAGAGCAATACCAACATCTGACTTAAATCAAATAAATCAGAAGCCTTTCTTTCTCAAGACACTTTTCTAACACGTTAAACCACACTAGAACATTCTGTAAATGTTACAATCATCATCTCGTCATCACAGGATGAGGGTTCCAGCTTCATTTACAGCACTGATGATGTCACAGTTATCCCAGGGATCATCCCAGAGAAAATCCTCACTAAGTGCTTTTTTATTTATTTATTTATTTATTTTTAAATCCACAGAAAATTGTGACCTTTCCAACTGAACACCTGATATTCAAACCGGGTCGAATTTCTCCAAGAACGAAGAAATCGGATTAATGTACTGGAAAGGTGGTTAAAAAAGGCGATGGCGGGGTCTCGGGAAAGACGACAGGCTGGCCTTTCCTCAACACTTGTGTCCTTAGCAGGTTGTGAATTCTGCAATACTGAGAACCAAATACTTTCCTATGCAGAATAGCGCCATCGTGTGGCAACACCAAACAGCTCTTCGCTACCAAGACACTGAACTATTGAAAATACACTTGACGGTTGTTAGCTGCTTCTGCCTCTGCAGCACATCACTTTAAAACTAAATCACGGCCCTAGCTACTTGGCACTGGACTAAAATTTAGCGTCTGCCGGGAACAGAAACGCCTGGATAGTGAAATAATCTGGATTAATCCGGGACACGCTCAGACTCTATGTACGCTGCACGCTCTTTTACCCCCTTTTCTAAGATACTATTCAAGCATTATTTAAACAACAGTGCAACTCAAGGCGATTAAAAAGGAGTAAACAAGTATCCCAGGCCGAATTCGAATCCGTCGGAGGGTCGGTGCTGTCGGGACTCCAGAGCTGAAACGGTTGTTTTAAAAAAGAAAAAAAAATGAAAAAGAAAAGAGGAGGCAAAAAAACAGCAGGGGACTCAATCTTCCAGATTCACCAACACGGTACTATCTAAAGGCACTGGGGTTTCTGACGGCTGGGTGCTTTCTGAATTTTTTTTTTTTTTTAAACACACTGTAATATGACCACAAAATTAATTTAACATTATTAAAGGGGCAAGTGATTTAATCAGAGAGGACGTTTTAATCGTCCTTTTTCTGGATTTAAAAAAAAAAAAAAAAAAAAAAAAAAAGTAAATTCAAATTAAGAGCTAAGTGTTGTAAATCCAAAACCTTGTCCCCTCCTTTCCAAAAAAAAAAAATAATAATAAAAATAAGGCCAATAATAATGTACAAGAAAAGTGTGAGCCTTTTTTTTTTGCACAAAAGACGAAAAAAAAAAAAAAAAAAAACGCACGCCGACGTCTGTGAGGTTTCTAGACATTTACAAGAAGAAAAAAAAAAAATCCAACAACAGCAGATTCCTACTCAGAGGGTGATGTCCCTTAAAATTTTTTTTTTTTTTTTTTTTTTTTTACTACAACAAACACAGTCACACAATACGACATCCTTCTGACCAGGCCAGAAATAGCAGTAGAAGAAGAAGAAAGAAAAAAAACCAACAACAAAAATGGAAGTCCCCAAACATTTTTGAAGAGGGGTCAGGTCTGGGCCTGAGAAGAAAAAGAAAACGAGAGAGAGAGAGAGAGAGAGAGAGAGAGAGTGAGAGAGAGAGAGAGATGGATGGCATGGTGAGCTGGCACAGGCATTCATTTTTTCATGGGCTGATAGACGGACGCGTTGGGGTCCAAGCCAGAAGGACTGGTGTCCATGAACTTGGAGGAGTAGTGCGGGGTGACTGGGTTCATGTTGCTGGTATCTGTTGAGTAAGCAATGCTGGGCATGACCGCCATCACCTCGGCAATCTTCTGTTTCAGATCTTTGATCTCCTGATCTTTCTGCAGGATCTGACCTGGAAGATGGAAAGGAACATGGATCAGGACTCTGGATCAGATTACACAGCATATTTCCATCCTATTTTAGTCCTTATCTATACGTTACGGGTAACAAGTAACGTTCGATATCAAACGCTGAATTTTTCACTTTAGTAATCGTTAGAAAATGGTGTCACGAGGACATCCACGTAGCTGCTCTCATCCTTTATCCGACGACACGCTTAAGATCTACTACGGTGCTACATAAACTGCACACTTCGGACAGTAACTCCAGCCGCGAGGCAAACCACAGGCGTGTGCATTTATCTTCTAATAGGTCCTCGTTTCTCTAGGAAAAGCGTCAACTAGTACAGTGGACCCTCCACATAAAAACGTGCATAAATCACTGATAGGGTGACGTTTCACGAAAAGGAGC
Source organism: Tachysurus fulvidraco (assembly GCF_022655615.1). Lineage (NCBI taxonomy): Eukaryota > Metazoa > Chordata > Actinopteri > Siluriformes > Bagridae > Tachysurus > Tachysurus fulvidraco. The sequence goes on from NC_062521.1 coordinate 3,234,833, forward strand.
CTCCTCCCGTGTCAGCGGTCAAGCTGAGCAGAACAAGGTCTTACTAACTTTGTGGGAGAGAAATAAAAAGGTAAACTTTGTCCGTTTCTATCTATTTATTTATTTATTTTAACACCAATGTGCGAACCTTGTGCGATTTCCAGCTGTCTTTTGGCGTCTCCGAGGGCAGAGAAAAGGTCCAGTTTGATTCTGGTCTCTGCACTTAAGCTGTTCTCCAAGTGCTGGGTCTTATCCTGCATGGCTGACAGCGCAGACATCAATACCTCGGTGTCCTTCTCGTTCTCTTTATATTTATGCAGCTCCTAAGAAGAACAGAGCATCAAAATTAAAACGACGCTTCAAGGATTTTTCGTGTTTTTCAATGTCAGGTGTAATTTACAGTTATTTTGGGATCCGTGTGAACCTTCGTGCTCGTCCTCACCTGGACTTTGAGCTCGAGCTCACGAATCAAATCCTCTTTGACTTTAATGTCCAGCGTGAGTTTCTTACACTCCGTCTCCAACTCGGAGATCCTCCTTCTTAGAGATTCTGTGCACTCACCTCTGAAAAATGCACAAAACAAAGAGACACACATTTGAGAGACGGACACGTCGAGGCAGATTAGAGGCGGCTCAGACGGTGGCACTGTGACCAGAAGGGCACGGAAATAAATGGACTGGAATGGATCAAGGATATTAAAGTCATCAGGCACGAAATTAACTCCGGCCTCAGCCCTCCTGATGACTACGTGCCGTGATGATCGAGACCGTTTAAAACGACAAACGATCTGTCAGAATCAGAATAAATAAATTACTGGTTTAATTCAGAACTGTGCTTCTATAAACGTATGACGCCATTAAAGGTGGGGTCTCCGTTGTTTGAAAGCCAATGTTGACATATAAAATCACCAAAACAAACACGCCCCTAACCCAAACGGGTCCCACCCCTGTATCGATAGCCCCCCCCACACATACATACGTAACCCAGGCGACTAACAGAAAGAAACGTGTCTTTATCATAGCTGAAGGGAAGAACAATACGACTGTAGATAAACAAACAAGCAAAAATGCCACACAAGCATAATCATGTAAAGGACAAAGGCATATATTAGTTCTGTGTAACAAAGCAAAACCAGCGTTACTCACCTATCGAGAAGGAAAAAAGCGCCTCGGCGTCTTAAGTAAAGTCGGCCACATATTCACAGGTCGGAGTTTCCCGAGTCGATAACTCCTGAGCTAAACGCTGTTACTACACAAAACGCGGTTGTAGCTGCCTCTCTACATTACCTCGATAGAAAAGAGGTGTTATTTGTGTAGTAACAGCGTTTAGCTCAGGAGTTATTGACTCGGGAAACTCCAACCTGTGAATATGTGGCCAACTTCCTGCTCCTTCAGTTCTCTCCAGCGCTGGAAAGCTGATCCTATATTAACACGTCCTACTTCTTGCCTTATCGTAAGTCTTTCTTCTCTTTCTTGCTTGTTTTTATCCTCCATGTCGATGTTAAAACCGCTTTCCACTAATGTCACACACGCGCACCGAACACTCTCTCCGCCCATATCGACAAGACACGCCCCTTTCTGCTCATTGGCTGCACGTTTGTTTTGTTTTCATAATCATTTGTTTCAAATCATTTTCATAACCGCCAATAAAATAGAACGAGGCATTAATAATCAGAACACAGCCGAGAAGCCCCATCCCACCCCAGCAAGGGCTCGGGTTTTCAGTAATATGACAAGTGCCAGCACCAGATCACTCGTTTCGTACAGAAACACGTGAAGCTCATATTACTGCAGCTGAAAGACACAGAATAAATGCCAAAGAATAAGTTTGACGCGTACCTGGATGCGGCTGCGAGGGCTACGGCTCTGGCCGCTGTGGCTTCCTCCAGCTTCTTCCGTTTCTTTTCCTCTGCCAGTTGCCTCTCTGCAGCCGCTCGTGCTTCCTGCTCCACCTTCAGGCGCTTCTCCAGCTGCCCCAGCATCTGCTTATCCTTTTGTTTAGCCTGCACGGCATTATGGAGCCTAAAACACACGTGTAAAAATACAACCGTTAAATATCTGAACGAATGCATGTAAGCAGGTGGAAAGCATACACAAAACACACACACAATGCGGTGAGGATATTTTTCTCACTTGTTCTGCAGAAGCTCGTTGTCCTGGCGGAGCTGGCTGAGTTCAGAGCGGATGCTGCGTTCTGACGTGCCCAGAGATCCCAGCTGGCAACGCAGGTCCTGCTCTGTCTGCCTGCTCGCCTGCAGCTCAGCCTTCAGCTTCTTCACGTCCTGCTCCAGCCTGAGGGGGGAGCAAGCGAGAGAGAACAGTGAGAGAGAGTGAGAGACAGAGAGAGAGAACAGAGTCGTATGTTTAGGAGTTCCAAGTTACGCCTTTTTCCAATGAGAGATACACAAGATATGATGGGCCTAGTGGTTAAGGTGTTGAGCTACCAATCGGAAGGTTGTGAGTTCGATCCCAAATCCACCAAGCTGCCACTGTTGGGCCCCTGAGCAAGGCCCTTAACCCTCAATTGCTCAGCTGTATAAAAATGAGTTAATGTAATTCGCTCTAGATAAAGGCGTCTGCCAAATGTAAATGATATCTACGACTGCATACTGTGATGTCACGTCCTGCCCCAGCCTTGTCTCCTCATGCCGTGTCATGCATTTAGAAATAGCAATACAAGCCTAAGTGTGCTTTCACGTACCCGCTGTATTTACTCCCAGCTGCCGTTTGTTTGGATGCCTAGCATACCTAGCACGGACTACTAGCCATGAACCGTGCTGCAGTGCGACTACAGTGAGACCAGCCTTAATAAGACCGACTCCAGGAGGAGAACGACCGATGAAAGGCGAGCGACGCCGACGTCCGATCAGAAAGCGGACCGAACGGACTAACAGGATAAAAGGTATGCTAAGTCAGGCTATTAAAAACCGAACCATTACAGTGAAACATTCATAGCAACGATCGCTACGTGTATAACGAGAATCAGCCTATCATTAAAGATGGCTGCGAGCGTTTGTGTGTTTTACCTGACCAGCGCCTCAGGCTTGCCGAGCTGGTTATTGGGGATGCAGTTCTCTGTGGGATCTCGGTGCCCCCCTTTCCCTCCGCACTTCTGCTTCTTCTCACCCTTCCCCGATGAAGAAGGAGGTCCCGTCGAGGAGGGCACGCTGCCGTTGGCCGTCCCGTGGCCGCGGGGCGACGAGTTACCCCCGCCTCCTCCGCCTACGCTGGCGTTTTTGTGATTTTTCGAGGAGGTGGAATTCGAGGACGAGGACGAGCACGACGACGAAGAGGTGTCCTCCTTCAGAAGCAGGTTCTCGGTGCTGCCCAGCAGCTCGGAGCTGCTCAGTCTCTTGCTGTTCACATTATTCTCCATGTACTCCAGCTCCTGTGTTTTATTATAGTCCGCTACAGGCAGGATGCTGCTGTGATGGTTCTGGTTCTGATTATGCTGTTTCTTAGACTCGCCCTTGCCTCGCTCTTTCTCACGGTACTCCAGCTCTGGTAACGTATTCGATGCCGGCTTCTTGCCTCCGGCGGAGCCGTTCTGAGCTGCGGGGGGTGAGTCGGCGTCGTGTACGCTTTTGGCCGCTGGTTTCGGAGAGAAAGAAGAGTTAAGATTGAAACCGGTAAACGACAACGAGATCAAAAACTGTGGAGGAAAGAGAGTTCCTGCTGCGGTGATCATAAAGCCATCCCTGCGCTGTGCTCCTCCCAGGACTAGTACACCTGTACACAGAATCATAATTCAACCATCCCTCTATCACCCAAGAGCTCAGGTTCCCTTTTTTACTGTCCTGTTCAAGGTCCTTATGTCATCTTAGGGATCTTTCCCTCATGCATCACCTCTGGCTTCCTCATTGGGCGTCTAAATTTACATCCGCATTTCTATTGAACTGCTGTTAAATCCTCTACAGAAAAAAGTACCTTAAAAAAAAAGCATCTGATCCACTTCTTATACCTTTTTGTACAGACAATAACTAGGATGATTCTCCTTCTGCTCTTTGGCACTGGCATTTAATGAGCATAAAATATAATGACAGTGTAGTGACTATATTTCAGAGAAAACCCTACAAAATAATCCTTCTCTAAAATCTATTCTTTATACACACAACTGTACTGTATTCTATTCACCAAAACAAAAGCTCGTATCCAAGAGACTATAAATTCCGGGTTCCTGATGATCAGGTTTATTGCTTACCCTCCTCTGCCTCTCTCTCTTGTTTCTGTAACATTTGCTGTTCTGGTGGCAGGGCCTGCTGGAGGAGCTGCATGTAGAACTCGTTCTCCTTCTGCACCTCCTTCTGCTTGCGTAGACGCATCTTGTAGCTCACGTAGCTCTTAAAGCCGAAGCCCAGCGTCACCACCGGGTACCCGATACTACAGAGAGACGGAGAGATGGATTAAAAACTGAACAGGAGACAGAGAGAGACAGAGAGAGATAGAGGGAGAGAGAGAGGGAGACAGACCAGACAGGAAGAGAGAGAGCGAGAGAGACAGAGAGAGACAGTGAGAGACAGAGAGAGAGAGAGAGACAGAGAGAGGGAGAGAGACAGACAGAAAGAGAGAGAGAGACACAGACAGAGAGAGACACAGACAGGGGGGGGTCACAATGAACATAAGTCACTTGTGGTTTCAAAACATTATTCCAGTTTCAGTTCTTAAACGAGTTGTTGGACTTCTCTGGACTTTCCACAGTCAGGTCTGCACTAGTTTTCTCTTCATCTTCACTACATGTTGTGTGTTGATATCTGTGATGTAAATTTGCCTTAAAAGGGTGTTAATAGGACACATTTCACACACCACCTGAGTCTCACCATCAACACTGACTACAATCTCTTGTCCGTTTGCCGATATGGTAAAAATCACCACACGGCCGAACGACGTGGATCAGAGTTAGAGGGTTCGGCTTATAGGAGAGATCGGATGCCATCCTGCAGTCATCTGGTGAAGAAGCTACAGCTGGTTCACTTTAACATTACATAGGTGTGTGTCGTGTCATAGGTGTGTGTGTACATTACATAGGTGTGTGTCGCGTCATAGGTGTGTGTGTACATTACATAGGTGTGTGTCGTGTCATAGGTGTGTGTCGTGTCATAGGTGTGTGTGTACATTACATAGGTGTGTGTCGTGTCATAGGTGTGTGTCGTGTCATAGGTGTGTGTGTACATTACATAGGTGTGTGTCGTGTCATAGGTGTGTGTCGTGTCATAGGTGTGTGTGTACATTACATAGGTGTGTGTCGTGTCATAGGTGTGTGTCGTGTCATAGGTGTGTGTGTACATTACATAGGTGTGTGTCGTGTCATAGGTGTGTGTGTACATTACATAGGTGTGTGTGTGTACATTACATAGGTGTGTGTCGTGTCATAGGTGTGTGTGTGTACATTACATAGGTGTGTGTCGTGTTTATATCTGCCTGCTCTTTGTCCTTGCTACTTGGTGAGACATTCCTCGAAAATCGCACCGCTTTCCGAATACAAACAGATGACACGGATGTCGAGGCGGCGCCGTGAAGTCGTTGCTGAAAACGTAAACGAGGCGCGTCGCTGACCGGATTCTTACCAGTGTGCTGCGAAGGGACGACACAAATCCACGTGGAAGTCCTTCAGATCTTTGAATCGTATCGCTGCCTCGATATAAACGAAGAGGATCCACAGGGACACGGTGGGGAGGCAGACACCTCTTTCTGTACACACAGGAAGATGAAGACATGAGTGTTCTCTAATCTACCTGATCAGAGCAGTAGCATCTCTCATAAGACTCACAGCACACACACACACACACACACACACACACACACACACACGGTATACAAGTCCGGTATTACAGCCATCAGCTGTAACAAGACCGTTTTTAAAAACTTAAATACGTGGGACACATTCTGTCCTCTGGTGGAGGACAAAGCAAGACCAAGTTCAGTTTGTCTAAATGTTCATGCAAAAAACATCATTTTCTCTTTTCGGCTGCGCCACAAAGCCATGCGCCGTGTTAGATTACCGGAGTCGAGTGTCGCTCGGTTTACGGCGACTCGGTTTAAGTCCCTGACTCGGTGTTTTTGGATTTTAGTGTTTCATAGTAAAGCTGCGCGGTTTATAAGACGTCGGCTAATTAACTGAATCCTTCGTTGACGCGCTTGTTTTACGGTGTTTCTTTTTTTTTTTTTTTACACAATTATACACAAAAACATTACACAAATTATATGAAGATCTAAATAAATAAATAAACAAACACTTTTTATTTTTTATATGAATACAGCCTGATGTTAAATACAGACTCGGAGCTGGTGTGCGTCTGTGTTTCTTTTGCTCTCTCTCGGTCTCACAATTCCTCCTCATCTTGCTTTATGTCTGTCTGTCTCTCCGTCCCCTTGTATCTCTGTCTCTCTCCTTGTCTCGGTCTTGGTGTGTCTCTGTATATACTGTAGGTCTCTCTCTCACTCTTTCTCCCAGCTCTCTCTCACTCTTTCTCCCAGCTCTCTCTCTCACTCTTTCTCCCAGCTCTCTCTCACTCTTTCTCCCAGCTCTCTCTCTCACTCTTTCTCTCAGCTCTCTCTCTCAGCTCGCTCGCTCGCTCTCTCTCTCTCTCTCTCTCAGCTCTCTCTCTCTCAGCTCGCTCGCTCTCTCAGCTCGCTCGCTCTCTCAGCTCGCTCGCTCTCTCAGCTCGCTCGCTCTCTCAGCTCGCTCGCTCTCTCAGCTCGCTCGCTCTCTCAGCTCGCTCGCTCTCTCAGCTCGCTCGCTCTCTCAGCTCGCTCTCTCTCTCAGCTCGCTCTCTCTCTCAGCTCGCTCTCTCTCTCAGCTCTCTCTCTCTCTCTCAGCTCTCTCTCTCTCTCTCAGCTCTCTCTCTCTCTCTCTCAGCTCTCTCTCTCTCTCTCAGCTCTCTCTCTCGGCTCTCTCTATCTCTCAGCTCGCTCTCTCTCAGCTCGCTCTCTCCATTTGTCTGTGTGCTACTGGAAGCACAAGTGATTTTTATTATTATTCTGATTCATCTGCACTTTCTGTTTCCTGGCACTCATTAGCACGCCCCCCCGAGCCATCGGCAGGTCCGGACACGGCTTTCTCGTAACCAGCCTTCGCTTTCTCTTCACTACACCGACATCTAAACCTGTCATCACGACCCTGTAGCTGTCATTAGCCTTTTTGCTGATAAGTGAGAAACAAGCTTGAACTGACCCGAGATATAACGAGTGTTCAGTTGGAATATTACTCACGACTAGCAGCCAGGTCTATAGTGCTGGCTTTTTCTCTCTTTTTCTTTTTTTTTTTAAATGTCATGGCAACGAAAAAGATTTTCATTTTTTAGGTATCAGCGAAACTAAATCTGTATTGCCTCGGGATTTTAAAGAAGCAACCAAGATTTCTCAACTAAAACTAGTTTTCTTAAACAAACAAACAAACATAAATAAATAAATAAATGCAACAAAGAATATTTTATATATTCTTTGTTATGCGAAATTAATCTTAAACTTAATCTTATGGTTTTAGTCTGCTGCCCCCGCGACCCGGCCCCGGATAAAGCGGTAGAAGATGGATGGATGGTTTTAAATTGTTTCAAAACCATAAGATTAAAACAAACAAACAAACAAACGGAAAAAAACAACTCGTTGAATAAAAATCCTAAAAATAAATCATTAAAAACAAACATATGCGAGCAGTAAATGAGTAATTCAGATAAAATAGTGAGAACTATTTGGTTACAGCAGGAAATGTAGCTTGGCAAAAAAAAAATATTGTGTATATATATATATATACACACACACACACATACACACACACACACACACACTTAATATTAAGAAATATCTTTCTTTCCATCAAACTTTAGGTCTCTCTCCAACCCCCTCACTGTCCCTCTATCTGTCCACCACCATATCAGTCTGTCTGCCTTTCTCTCCTTCGCTTATGCTGTCTCTCTCTCTCTATGACTGTCTCTCTCCTTCCCCATATATCTCTCAACATTTCTCCAACTTTCAGTCATTCTCTTTTCCACCATTACTATAAACATCTCTCTCTCTCTGTCTGTCTCTCTCTCTCTCGCCTCTCTGTCTGTCTGTCTCTCTCTCCCTCTGTCTGTCTCTCTGTCTCTCTCTCTCGCCTCTCTGTCTGTGTCTCTCCCTCTCTCTCGCCTCTCTGTCTGTGTCTCTCCCTCTCTCTCGCCTCTCTGTCTGTCTGTCGGTCTCTCTCTCCCCCTCTCTCACCTCTGTCTGTCTGTCTGTCTGCCTTTCAACCCTCTCTCTCCCCTCTCTGTCTGTCTCTCTGTCTGCCTTTCAACCCTCTCTCTCGTCTCTCTAGTCTGTCTCTCTCTCACCTCTCTGTCTGTCTCCCTGTCTGTCTGCCTCTCAACCCTCACTCTGCCTCTCTCTCTGTCTGCCTCTCTCTCTCTCTCTCTCTAGGTTTTATGTGCAGTTCATGAGAACCAACTTGTTTTTAACCTCTGATTTTCTTTTAACCCTTTAGCGGTCGCTTAATGATATACCTTTTCTTAAACTAGAAAAATGTCTGCAGCTTTTTTTTGCTTTTACCATTTGCCTATTTATTTATTTATTTATTTATTCATTTGTCTATTTATTTATTTATTTATTTATACTTATAAATAATTTTTCGATGACATACTAGGGATGACCTGTGATGAAAAATTATGAAGTACAAATGTATATATCTGGCAAATAGTAAATAAAGTATTGTTAAACCTCTCTCTCTCTCTCTCTCTGTCTGCCTCTCTCTCTCTCTCTCTGTCTGCCTCTCTCTCTCTCTCTCTGTCTGCCTCTCTCTCTCTCTCTCTGTCTGCCTCTCTCTCTCTCTCTCTCTCTCTCTCTCATTTGTCTTTATCATCAAGTTCTCATCGTCACTGTAGAAGCTATTTTTAATCTACTAAACATTTAGTTAGGAAGACGTCCTTCTCCTCGTGCTAAAAGTTAAGTACGACAGATGGCAAGCGTTTCACACGCTATTGAGTGGAAGTGCACTTTTCCACAGTGATGATTTCCACAGATGAATTCGACATGCATCACTTCAACGCTTTCGTTCATTTCAATCATTTCATGATCCTTCATTGGAGATTTATTTTTAGAAAAACTTTTCTACTTCACTTTGGAGCTTTTTCTAATGTGTGTGTGTGTGTGTGTGTGTGTGTGTGTGTAATGATGTGAGCAACTACAGTCACATATTGCTTTCCTAGTTCTGTGGTTTTAACATGGCCAGAAATGATTAAAATATATGAGGAAGCTCCAACTGCTTAAAGCAAAATTTGCTCACGTGACCCCTTTGACACGTGTTTGACTTGAGTTCGTATGAAACCTGGCAACGTTACACGGTATCTGGTTCAGAAATGAAGTCAGGCTTAAAGTGTTGATGTTACCTGTGTGCCAGACATACTGCACCCACACGTACGTGCTGGCAGCGAAGAACAGCCACTGCACGGGGATGAAGAGCAGGCATATGATGTCGGATGTAAACGCCACACACACGAAGAACACTGAGAAAGCCTGAAAGAAAAGATGATCGGCGGTCTAACAGTGTTCACACATCACACATGTGGCTCGTTTCAACATGTCAAGATAAGTCAGGGAGATTTTATTTTAAATAACAAAACACATATGGGTCTGTGGAAGAAGTGCAGAGGGAGACGCTCACCAGGCCCTGATATCTGAAGGAGTCGTACACGCTCCGGATGAAGAGCCAGAATGGCCAGAGGTACTCGAACCGGAACTCCAGCACAAAGTCGGCCAACAGCACCAGCGCCCAAACCACCAGGAACTTCAGGTACAGGAAGGTGCTGTGAGCCAAGATGAGAGGGAGAGGGAGGGAGAAGGAGGGAGAGAGAGAGAGAGACAGACAGAGAGTCATGAAGGAAGAAAGTCAGAGAGTGTGTGTGTGTGTGTGTGTGTGTGTGTGTGTGTGTGTGTGTGTGTGTGAGTGTGTGAGAGAGAGAGTGTGTGTCATGGACACAGAGTTAGAGAAAGAGAGAGCGAGAAAGAGCGAGTGAAAGAGATGGGGAGAGAGAGAGAGAGAGAGAGAGAGAGAGTCATGGAGGAAAAGAGTCAGAGAGTAAGCGTGAGAGAGATAGACAGACAGACAGAGTCATGGAGGAAGGGAGTCAAAGAGTGTGTGTGTGTGTGTGTGTGTGAGAGAGAGACAGACAGACAGAGAGAGAGAGAGACAGACAGACAGAGAGAGAGTCATGGAGGAACAGTGTCACAGAGAGAGAGAGAGAGAGAGAGAGAGAGAGAGGACACAGAGAGAGAGACAGAAAGAGTCATGGAGACAGAGAGTCAGAGAAAGAGCGAGTGAAAGAGACAGGGAGAGAAAGAGAGAGAAAACACCACTTCATTATAATCATTCTGTCCTTTACTTACTAAAGGAGAGGGTGAATAATAGATTAATTGATAAAGATTTATCAGAAGAATACTTTAACACGCTCTAAACTAGGTCTGGGTTCCTGCGTACTACTCACAAGCACATGTGTGGGACTGGTGATAAAACTCAGCTCTGATTGGTCAAGCGTCGTCCTGCTATCGAGATTAGTGACACGCCGCGAGTTACGAGAAGGTATTAAATGATGCTCCATTCAAAGCCACAACGATTTCATTTTCACTTCTTCTTCTGCTTTTTTTTTAAGCCACGTTTTTTGACGGTTCAGGGCGTCCCATAAATCTAGCAGCATTAAGCCGGTAGGATTCAAACAAGCAAACAAAAAAAAACAAAAACAAACGAAAAACAAAAGATTTACAGAAAGGATGTGCAATATTTTGTAGAATTATCTGGATTTATTCTTCCCCGCTTTCCACGTTAACCCGATGATGCAGGAAAGTATTTTTTCCCCTTATAAAAGACAGAAGATAAAGTACACGGTGATGGAAGGAGTCTCCAGTGTCAGAACTGTCTGTATTATAAGGCTGTCTGTCTGGATTATAAGGCGCAGTCTCAATTACGGGGTCTATTCCTGTATTTAACCCATACGTAATGTGCACCGTATTATAAGGCGCATGCTAAAACATACGGTCTACAAAAAAAAAGGTAACGGAAGCAAAACAGTGAGTTTAGTTGAACTTTATTCTACTATTTAACAATACACACACATTATTTTTTAATCAATCTTCTCCCACAAATCCATCAAAGTCCTCGTCTACTGTGTCTTCTTAACTTGGCGCAGTTAAGTTTTCTTGCTTCCTCCACTTCCGAACCATAGATACATTGATGTTGAATCCTTTCAGCTGCTCGATTCCCATTTACAACCGTGTAACTGATAGCATGTAGCTTGAATTGTGCCTCGTAAGCATCTGATTTGTATTGGCAGATGGCAAACCAACTTAAGGTGCATTTACCGCTAGTAAAGTGTGGAGCGCATAATGGTTAGGAAGAAACAAATGTTGTTTTGTAACATACCGGTAGTTATATCTATTGAAGGTTAAGGGCCTTGCTCAGGGGCCCTGCAGCGGCAACTTGGTGGACCTGGGATTCGAACCAATGACCTTCGGATCAGTAGTCAATCACCTTAACCACTGAGCTACCACATCCCACATGAAACAGAACGTGATCGCACACGACTGAGCATCTGAAAGTCAGTCAAAATATACCAATGGTGATTATTTTCCTGCCACAACAAACCGTCAGAACCCACATGACGGGTTTTTAGAAGCAGGTAGCATGACTCCCCAGGCCATTACACTGCAGGTGTGGTGTTAATGCGACAGAAAGACTAATCAGTGACTTGTAGAGCCAGAAGGATGGCATATTTGTGCTGTTATGGATATATTAAGCGTCTATCAGGTCTATGACACCGATGTCGACTAGCTACGATTACAAAAGGACAAAACAGAGCGAGTCGGATATACTTCGGTGACGAGTCATGTTTAGGAACTCGGGTTTAATGGACGAGATGCGATGCGACATGCGACTTAAGGGGAAGAAACGAATCTGGTCTTACATTTAAAGTCAAACAGAGGAAAAAACAAAACAAACGTGTGTGCGTGTGTGTGTGTGTGTGTATGTGTGTGAGTGCGTGACTCCATCCGAATGATAGCTATCTTAGTCTGATTCCAAAATAATCCAAAAGCATGACATCAGTCAGAAATTCATAGCAAAACTTGTAATCTTCAGCTGTTGATTAGCGCTATTTAAAATAATTAAGTGCCACAGAAAGATTAGAACCGACGAGAACCGATTTCATGAACACGTAGAAACCGATAACTTCGCGTTTCACACAAACTCATCTGACAACTTCTTTGTGTGTGTGTATGTTGTTTTTGCATATCACATTTACATGACACCTTTATCAATCTTCAATGTTTTCCACAAAGTGTCAGCATGCGGTAAAGCCGTTGTTGTTTTAAAGCATTTTAAAGCAGCCGGCAAAGCGGCGTGTGCAGGTTTTGTTTGGAGATCCGCAAAAAAAAGAGGGCCATGTTGGTTTCCATGGTAACTCGACATGAATTCATTTCACCAGAATTTAAGATGTTTATACCTAAAAAAATATGACTAATATATATATATATATTCTTGTGTCAAACGAACAGTTGACACTTGTAGCGACGCCCACAAAACTCCATAAAAGGTCATGTGCACAGACAGAAGGTAGGTGATGAGTGCTCAGGGTAAATATTTATTAATACATCATTCATAGTGTTGCTTGTTTACAGCAGACAGACAAACCCGTCCCCCCACGATATGTTTGGACTCTTCGTCACACCGCTCCCTTCGTGTGCATGATAAAGAACAAGTGAACATCTAGTCATGGGAACTGACTGGATGTTAAAGGATTGCTTCTTGCAGGAGGAAGCGTGTCTAGTGTTAAAAGGTCAATAGGTTTCATTTTATGTTCAGTTCATTCAGGGGGATCCCGTGTGGTGCACTAACGAGGTCCTGTGTGACATCATGTGATCTCGTTCAGTTCATCTCTGCTTTAATGTCTCTTTGATATCTCGGACAAATTGTTTCTTTAAGAGCATCACTTCAGCTGGACGTGGGGCAACTGGACAAGGAGGCAGAACACACTGATGTGACACATTCGAGAATCATTTCTCTTCTATTGTACTGTGTGCGCCTTCATATTTACACCCAGGCCAACTTAAACATTAATACATTCTTATGCGTTGGAGGATGATGATGAGGATGATGATGATGATGATGGTGGTGAGGAATGAGGGCCTAGCTCTGCCTACCAAGAGCTAATTAAAATTAGCTAGCTAAATCGGAGAACGCGTTTTGTTAACACAACCAAAATGAGACAACCCCGCCCCCTTTTACACCAAGAGCCGGTCTGATTGGGCAACGTCACCACGTACGCACGGGATGTCAAATCGCATCACAACAAGAGCGCCGTTCTAGCCAATCCTGCGCACGGAGGCGGGGACTTGACTGAATACGGGTGGGAGAAAAAAATAATAACGCCAACTAGCTACTGTTGCTCAAAAAAAAAAAAAAAAAAAAAATGACTTAGCCAAACAATGTTAGCAAGGTAAGCTAGCGTAAGGCTAAATGGAGCACACAAGAGCTAGCAGTCAGAAATGACACCGCAGCCCGTAGAGCTAAAGAAGCCTAGCGAGTAGCTGTGATGCTAAGTGTTAGCGCCTACCTGCCGTATATGCCCTCGGTGATACGGTTCCGTTTTAACGGCCGCCGGAGTTTGCTGCAGTCCGCATTGCGCCGCTTCATCCTCCTTCCCTTCGCTGAGGCGTTTTAATACCTAGCGTGATGCGGTCCAGCGGAACAACATTGAAGTCCCACAGAAATAATACAGCTAGCTAGGGTTAGCCAGCTAGCTAGCTGTTATTATTGTTATTATTATTATTATTTTTTAGCCGACTGGAAACAAAGAAATAAATAAAAAGCCTCACTGGAAGACCCTCCTCTTTTCTCCTCAAAGACACGCGCAGGCCAGTTAACGGACAGCTGCGCGAACCAATCACCTCCGAGCTCCGTCGGACGCTCGCGATCACATTGATTGATTGATAGCTATAGCGGTGCACGTCGCGCCGAGCTAATATAAGCAGCGCCTGCTTTTTTTTGTCACAGCCCAACAGAAAAAACACACATATCTGACAGCCTTCCTTTTCTTTTCTTTTTTTTAACGCTCCACCAATCTTTTTCTTTGTGGACAAATCAGGTAGTGAGAGCCAGCCAATCGGATGGCAGCATAGGCGGGTTCTACCCAATGAAGTTAGGATGGGGGCGTGGTTTGTAAACTCTACGCTATTTACTTAGGAAACGTGTCTCTACGTACGGTGTGTGCGTAAATAGTCGCTCAAGCAATATTTCACAAATATTTCAACATTGCAGCTTTTAATAAAAAAAATAATAATAAAAAAAGACGCACAAATTGAATATTGAGTTTGAGTATATAAATAAATTTTATTATAATTAATATATATATATATATACGTATACGTATACGTATATATATATATATATATATATATATATATATATATATATATATATTAATTATAATAAAATTGTGTGATATTTTTATTGGTAGAAAGACAATTAGCAATCCATGAACAATACCCTATTTATTTATTTATTTATTTATTTATTTATCTACTCAAACTCAATATTCAATTTGTGCGTCTTTATATATACGTGTATATATATATATATATATATATATATATATATATATATATATATATATATACACGTATATATATATATATATACGTATATATATATATATATATATATATATATATATATATATATATACACGTATATATATATATACGTGTATATATATATATATATATATATATATATATATATATATATATATATATATATATATATATATATATATATATATACACACACACACACACACACATACATTCTATACATGATATATTTAGAGACAGAATACAGTAAACCAGAAAGATTAAGAAGTGATGAGAAATAATTAGAGGTATAATGCACTTTTTGTTTTTGTTTTTGTTTTGTTAAGCTTTACCTTACTCTATTCTTCTGGATATAAAATGCAAATAAAAATCAATTTGTACAAATCTATGATTATTTACATAATATACAAAACATGCTTTTGAGAACTAGCGCAAGGACTTTTGCTAGTCTTCGCATACTGCTATCAAACTATGACCACCACACATCAGTCCATTATAAGATTATAAGGAAGCAGAGCTGATTTACATAAAATGGATGTGTAGATTTGAAGACATTTTCAGGTTCTTACACAGTCACCTATTGGGGCAGATTTAAGTCCAAATATCCAAAATTGTTTCTCAAAACCAAAAGTTAAATTCAGCTGAAACGTGGTGGATGCCATCGTTCTGCCAATTTCTCAATGTATTTTTAATCATCAGTGAATTACTTAAATGTAAATAGTTGCATTCTGCCAATTATCTTTCAGCAGGTATTTCAGAAAAATAACTTGATCTGTGGTCTCAAGAGCTGGTTTGGAATTGGGTATTACTTGGGAGAAGTGCTTGGACACCACATATCACTTCTTGCAGCATTATTTCTACTTATATCATGATGTTTTTTGTTTTGTTTTTTTAATTAAGAAAAACCTAGCTAGCACATCTAATGAAGAAAACTTTTCAAATAAACATGAAGAAAAATTTAGCTTATATACAAATCCCCTTACTTTTCAATTTTGAACATTACAATAAAAACATTTCTTATGAGCAAATCTAAACTTTTCCTTCTGTCTTATCATCTAGTCTTGGTTTTGAGAAAGGTGAATTGTTTTAATGATTAAAGCACCAAAATAAGTAAATAACTACCAGTCCTGTAACTAATGTAGCAGTCACTGTGTTACATGGCACAGCATTCAAGCCCCCTAACGTTAAAGACACTTGTATATGAGGCTCTCCACCCTGGTTTGGTCAGTACAGCTTGAAGAGCACCTCAGTGAAGGCATGCAGGCAATAAACGAGCTGTGAAAGCTCTGTCATGGCTCCAAAATACGCACCCAGTCTTCGAGCCCGGCTTCCACCTGTGGCTTTTCTTCTGCAAGTGGCTTTTATTGTCATTTTTACCTTTTGTGTTAAAATCGAGGACGATGGGAAGGACAAGAGTGAAGCATTTATTTATTCTTATGCAAGTAAGTGGATTAAGGAGTAAATACATGTGTATGGTGTGTGTGTGTGTGTGTGTGTGTGTGTGTGTGTGTGTGTGTGTGTGTGTGTGTGTGTGTGTGTGTGTGTGTGTGTGTGCACGCATTAAGAATTAAGACAAAGAATTTTTTTTATAATAATCAGACATGATTTTTTTGTATCAGCTGTTCAGTGCACCTTCTATATTCTTTTCTTTTTCTTAAGGTTATGTAGATTTGTCTGTGCTGTGCTTACTTAGTGTGTAAAACATATCTGAGTTCTGCTGATATCTTCATGGGATAGAAAATTAAATATCTAGGCAATATCGAGTGATTTACACTTTACATGTATTTAGTGTGAGCGTGCGTAAAGCCGCCATGCCTTCGGGGTGGGGATGGCGCACATCACTGGCTTTGAGAGATAAGAGGAATCCAAAAAGCCAGTACAAGACCTCCACCCCTTAATATACTGTGATGCCAAAGTGAGTTTGTAAGCATGGGATAAAACAGTATGTGCCTCAGTTTATTAATTTCATGTCTAGAAGCAGTGTCATTTAATCAATTCTTGCGCTGTTTCTTGTCTAAATTCAATTCAATTTATTTGTAAAGCGCTTTTAACAATTTCCCATTGTCTCAAAGCAGCTTTATAGAAGTGTAGAAACAGAAGAGAGAGAAAAATTAATAGATATAGAAGAAGAAGAATAAGTTAGAATAAAAATCAATAGGTTAATATATACAATGAAAGTTTAAAATTAATGAAAAAATTTATGATACTATATATCTATATCTATCCCTAATGAGCAAGCTGGAGGCGGCGGCAGCAAGGAAAGTCTCCCAGAGATGATATGAGGAAGAAACCTTGAGAAAACCCAGGAAAACCAGGTTCAGAAGGAAACCCATCCTCATTTGGGTGACACGCTACAGTAGATAGTGTAAATGTAAATAATGTTTATAATATTGCAACTGAGAGATCCTGAGGTACTAATGGGTCATCGTAAACTCTGAGTTCAGCACAGGGCTGATTACGGATAAAGACCAGACCCCACAGCTGACTGACACAACATCGGTTCAAATGAATAATTGCTTTGTCAGAATTAGGTTTCTGTATAGAATTGATACTGGACAATATTAATGACTTGTTTTGTTAACAAACAATTGAACTGAACTGAAAAGAGCTGAAAAAAAAAGATTTGTTATATTCATTATAAAGAACACAAGAGCAGAAGTGAATCGTTTACTCTATAACATGACATAAAGACAAACAGCACACAAACAGGTCAGTCAGTGAGACACAATTTTTAAAAATCGACTATTCGACTATTTTTACAACAGTAATCCATCTTAAAATACGAAATACTTGTTATTCCTCTTATAAGATTACACCTCAATGCGTGTGTGTATTTATGAATGATATCATGTTATTTACTTTGGAATGCTCACGTTTTCTATTCTGTCATGCTACAATAAAACAATACAATTAACTCCGTTTACAAAGATAAAATAAATAAATAAATAAATTAATCATCCAGTACCTAAACAAGGTACTATAAGTTTTCTAACCGAATGTCCTAAATGTTGCTGGCTATATGTTGGCCTCACTATTTACTACAGAATCACTGCATATACGCATTTTTTTTCTTTATTGTTTATTCCTACCATTACAGTCTATTGAAAAAATAAATAAATAAACTTTTTCACAGAATTCCAGGATATCCATGTGATGGTGTTTCTGGGTTTTGGTTTCTTGGGTACGTTCCTGGTGCGCTATGGTTTCAGCAGCTCAGCGTTCAGCTTGTTGGTTGCTGCCATGGCCGTGCAGTGGGCCACCATCCTTAAAGGCTTCCTGCTGTCTCACAGTTTAACCTGGAAGTTCGGCATCCAGTTAAGAAGGTAATAAAATGGCTACAGACCGTATGATCGTTTTCCCGTGACAGCACGCAAGTTTGTCGTTTTGCTATGGTGTAAATATGGTAGTTATGTCACTATCACACCACATTCAGTACTTATTCCTCCCTCAGTCTGCTGGACGCGGAGCTGTGTGCGGCTTCGACTCTCGTGGCTATGGGAACCGTCCATGGAAAAACCAACCCGGTCCAGCTTCTGATCTTCGCTCTGATAGAGGTCACAGGGTTTGTGCTAAACCAGTGGATCATACAAACCATGTTGCAGGTGAGGTGATGGATGTTCTGCTGTAGATACTGTATCTCAGGCTTGAATATCTGATGCATCGAAGGCATATATCTAGATGTATTGTCACGTATATAAAGCGCCCACTGTCGCACTTTTATCAGACAGGGACAGGGACACAGACACCCTGGCTGTACAGCATCGTCCTCATCAACATCTTCGGCGCTCTCTTTGGCGTGATCACGTCATGCTTGCTTTTTCGTAGAAATATGCAGCAGAAGCACGAGAAAGAGAAGGTCGACAGGAGATCGGGCCTCTTTGCCATGTTTGGTAAGTGACTCTTAATCCTGCTTGATGTTTCCTTCATAATTAAGCTTCACATCGTTTAATTAAAGACTTCTCTCACAGGGACTTTGTTCCTGTGGATGTTCTGGCCCAGTTTGAACTCAGTGCTGGAGCTGAACTTCACTGTAATATGTAGCACGTATCTGGCTCTGGCTGTCAGCGCCGCCACAGCGATGGCCGTCTCTGCGCTCTGCAGCTCTAAAGGCAAGATCAACCTGGTGAGTCAGTGTCAAGTAATCTTCTGCTGTGTTTGAGCAGAATGAATGAATGAATGAAGAAATTCATCCCTCCAAACTGGCAGTGGGGAAATTTTTCTCAACATAATCTCTAACTCCTTTTTTTTTGCTGCAGTGTTTCTCTGGAAGGGAGGGCACGGTGGCTTAGTGGTTAGCACGTTCGCCTCACACCTCCAGGGTTGGGGGTTCGATACCCGCCTCCGCCTTGTGTGTGTGGAGTTTGCATGTTCTCCCCGTGCCTCGGGGGTTTCCTCCGGGTACTCCGGTTTCCTCCCCCAGTCCAAAGACATGCGTGGTAGGTTGATTGGCATCTCTGGAAAATTGTCCGTCCTGTGTGTGTGTGTGTGTGAGTGAATGAGAGTGTGTGTGTGCCCTGCGATGGGTTGGCACTCCGTCCAGGGTGTATCCTGCCTCGATGCCCGATGACGCCTGAGATAGGCACAGGCTCCCCGTGACCCGAGAAGTTCGGATAAGCGGTAGAAAATGAATGAATGAATGAATGTTTCTCTGGACTGAGAAAAAAAATTCGATGAGGTGAATAAGGAGTAATGTTATGTTTGATTTGATGTCAAGGTGCACGTTCAGAACTCCTTGCTATCCGGCGGTATCGCTGTTGGAGCCGTTGTGACCACACCTCTTTCTCCCTGGATCGCCATGACGATCGGCTTGTGCGCTACTCTATTATCAACTCTGGGATTTCGATATCTGAAGGTAGAATACACAACCGCGACAACCATTCACAAAGCAGAAAACAATCACATACGCTGTCCTACCTACGTCTCTTTGGTTCTCTTTGGTTCTTAAAATGTCATTTTTTATTTACTATATATATAGTATATAAGTTTAATAATTACACCCAAAAATATGAATAGAATTTACTAAAGTATATCAGGAACTATAATTCAGTATTCAACTATGATTCAGTAAAATTATATCCGAATACTACAGTGTAGTATTTTGCTACAAGGCACTAGCATAATTCAGTATTGACTGTATTTAAGTGTTATAGTCAGTATTATAGAATTTGATGGTTTAAATGTTATAATTTACTTATTCTTTTATTTTAGATTCAGTACAATAAATGAAGAGTAGATTAGAACAGAGTGTTGTAATTCAATATATGATATACGTTCAGTTAAATGACTAGACTTCGATCCTATACGTCGGTACACGATTGAGTCATTTAGTACTCGATTAGAATTCAGTACTAACATTCATCACTTGAACATAATTCAGTCTTTTAGTTCTGTATCTATTTTGCATTGAACAGTATCATTTAGTGATCTATAAATCAGTATTTGATTAGAACTAAAAACTAGAACTCAGCATTCAGTACTTGATTAGAATTCAGTACTATGATTCAGTTTGGCTCTTGTAGTTTTGGTTTTATCCTGATTTGTCTTGCCATTATTATTTTTATTTCTCTTCCACAGAACCATATGCTATTTGCTTTTGATTGCCACGATACCCTCGGCGTTCTGTGTGCTCATGCACTGCCGGGAATTCTGGGATGGTTTGCTCAACTCATCTTGCGACTGTCCAGTATCAGTCACAGCACAGTGTAAAACATTTTAGATTTTCTATAATCATGAAATAAAACACATCATTACTTATGTACCAGGTAAACCGTAATATGTTCGGTTTTAACATCGAACCCTGCCTTAGCTCTATGTCTGTAATGTATATCTTCTACACTGTGTTTATTAACCTATGGATTATGTTGTAAAACCTTCTCTATGGTCATGAATTTCTTAAATCCTCAGCGCTGTCCAGTTTGCGGTGCATCACATCTGTATTTTGCTCATCACAGTCTGTGTGAGTCTGGTTATGGGTATCATCACAGGTCAGTATTATAATATAGTATAATATAATAATTAGATTATATACAGTATTATATCACAGTCGTTATAATATTATCAGAATTCCATTCTAATTCAGTGTTAGATTTCTGTATTCTATTAAAATTTAGTACTTTAGATTCAGTGCTGCACTGAAATTCAGTATTATAATTCGTTCTATTATTCAGTATGACAATTCAGAATTTCATTATAATGCAGTAATATATTTTGGTATTTATTTATGATTCAGTGCTTTAATTCAGTACAGTGATCCCTCGCCACTTCGCGGTTCAAGTTTCGCGGCCTCGGTGCATCGCTGATTTTTCACAAATATTCATCGAAAAATAAAAATAAAAACGGTTTCCCAGGATGCCAGACAAAGAGAGAAACTCTCTCAGAGGCTTTGTACATACCCACGGGCACTCAGACAAGGCACATGATTGGCTACCGGTGCGAGATCTGAGCTGATTGGCTGCGCATCATCGCATCCTCTCCCAGCTTCTTCACTTGTTGTATCTCGCCACTCTCGTTCATGCTGTCAACTGTGTCTCGCGTATTGTGTTCGAAATAAACTTTTCGTTAAGCCTTACGATGCCTCCTAAGCGCCGTGCCCCTGCGAAAGATTCCTCTAGTGAGCCCAAGAGGAAGAGGAAGATGATGACCATCAGTGAAAAGGTCAAACTTAGGGCCAATCCTACTTCGCGGATTTTCACCTATCGCGAGGGGTTCCGGTCCCCATTAACCGCGATAAACGAGGGATCACTGTATTTGACTAGTACTCGGTATTATATTTCACTGTTTATAATATAATCAGCACTTTTATTACTTTGATTCGGTGTTTGAGCAAATTCAAAATTCAGTATTATAAGTATTCACTGTTTATTATTCAGTACCGCAATTCAGTATTGTATCTGTTACTCGATTCCGAGTCTGCTAGAATACTGAATTGCAGTACTGAAGAATAAACAATGAATTATAATACTGAATTTTGAATGTACTGATACTGAATCATAGTCGAATACCAACATATAATACTGAATTAAAATGAAATACAGAATTGTCGTACTGAATGACGAGGAGCGAATTATAATATTGAAATTCAACACAGCATTGAATCTGCCTTTATTATTCAGTACTGCAATTCAGTATTACTGTTCTGTGGTACTCGTAGTTTAGGAGTCTACTTTAATACTACGTAGTACTTATTACTAAAGATTACTATTATTTTAATTCAGTATTTTATTAGAATTAGCTCAGAATTCATGGAGTCCTCCGTATTTTTCATTTTGTTTATTGACTGTTTATTATTCATTATTATACTGTTTATTATTCAGTACTGCAATTCAGTATTATGTTTGGTACTCGATTAGGAGTCTACTTTAATACTATGTAGTACTTACTACTTAAGATTAGTATTATTATAATTCAGTATTTTGTTAGAATTAGCTCAGAATTCATTATAACAATTCAGTATTTCATTAGAATTACAAATTTCTCAATATACATTTTATTTTTTACTACAATTTACAGGAATTATTTTGAAATGGAGCTTCTGGAGACCTCAGAGAGTCAATAAGTGCTATGATGACCAGGCCTACTGGGAGGTAACAGATAATATAACACACCCTAGCAAAACAGTGTAGAAAAAATATTAGAGATTCAATCCTAGAAAATGAATGACTTTCTTTGTTCCGGTTTTATTCTACATAAACTCATTTCTTTCAAATATTCTCCTCAACGTTTCTCTGTAATAAAGGCGATTGATTTAAAATCTACAAATCAACTTTTTTTGTCTTTTTGCAGTTCCCACATCTGCTGGTGGACAATTGAGTCCAACGTCGAACGTCCTACGGATAAAATCGTATAGAATAACATCTTGCGTGATGGTTTTCTGTGTATGGTTAATCTTTAAGGGTTTGAATAGGGTCAAAATAAGCAACAGGTCATGCTCAGTAGCATGAACATGCATTCAGACAAGGCAAACTAATTAAAAATACCTTTTTACTGTGCTTTGTATGTTTAAATGTTCTATAAGGCTAGCGAGAATTTTTATTGTAAGATTGTAAGTGTTGTAAACTTTTCTTTCCATGAAATGAAAAAACATTTGTTGAGAATTGATTAGTTTATTTAGTCACACGTTTTTTTTTTGTTCCACATTAATAAATAATGCAGTAGATGTTATTGATTCATTCATTTTCTACCGCTTATCCGAACTTCTCGGGTCACGGGGAGCCTGTGCCTATCTCAGGCGTCATCGGGCATCGAGGCAGGATACACCCTGGACGGAGTGCCAACCCATCACAGGGCACACACACACTCTCATTCACTCACACACTCACACACTACGGACAATTTTCCAGAGATGCCAATCAACTTACCATGCATGTCTTTGGACCGGGGGAGGAAACCGGAGTACCCGGAGGAAACCCCCGAGGCACGGGGAGAACTTGCAAACTCCACACACACAAGGCGGAGGTGGGAATCGAACCCCCAAACCTGGAGGTGTGAGGCGAACGTGCTAACCACTAAGCCACTGTGCCGCCCCCCCAAAGTAGATGTTATCTTTTTGGGAAATGTATATATAAATTTCCCAAAAAAATATATAAAAAATTTATTTATTTGTTTATTTATTTATGTTCCCCCCACTCAGGATGTTAAGTTCTAATCCCAAACTCTTTCCACTGGTTTTAATAATAATCCCTATTTTTTATTTTTTTTTATTAAATCATTTTTTCAGCCTTTATGGAAAAACTTAAAAATTACAAAAGTGACATTTTTAAACAATTGCTTTAAACACATTTTCAGATGATTCAGAGTGAATGGAGCACATGAAAAATATATTCAAAAAAAATAATAATAATTTGGATAACATGATCATCAATTTCCCAAAAAATAAAACTCAAACTGAAAACAGTGTGCGGGGATTTTTCTATCGTTTTATTTATTTTGACAAATACAGTTGCGAAAAACAACAACCAAAAAAACAAAACAAAACAAACAAAAAATTTAGACCAAATGAGTGTTTACATTCCTCTATTGTTTCTGTTTAACAACGTTCCAGACTGGACTAACTGCGTGATTTTTTTAATTAATATTTTTCTTTGTGCTTGCGTTCGTGATATATTCGGCGTACTGCAGCAGCGTTACATAAATAGAGTGCAAACGTAAAGCTAAGCACGTAAAAAAGAAGTACGTGTATACAGAATAGCAAAAGTATTCGCAAAGCTGTTTATCCCATACGAGAGAATTTATATTAGCATTTTTACAATAAGAAATTGGCGAATATTTTATGAGACGCTTGTGTTTAACGTATAAAAAAAATCAAGAGGGCTTTAGAAAGCAAGTGAAAATGTTACCTTGCGTTAATTTGGCTCTTTGTGGTCCGTTCTGATGAAGCTGGTTAAGTAAAGATTTATGATACACATAGCAAAATTAAACAATTCCCCAACTTCCAAAAGCAAGTGAGGAGGCATAACGTTAACATAAGGGTCTCACTCACAGGCAAACTACTGCTTAAATATCCCAGTGAAACAGTGAATGTGACTCCCACAGACTGAAGTAAATACATGTGGTTGTCTGAGATGAAAACAAAACAAGTGGTTTGAATAGAAGGACCTAATTAAAAAGACGTTTGATAGACGAGTGAAGAGATGGCGCAGAGGCTCGTGTTTAAATCCCGGGACTAACTTTTACCTCAGGTAAAAAAAATATACCTGATTATCAAACTAAGAACACCCCCCCCAATCAGTAGTGTGTTAATGTAGAGGTAGGCTGGGCAAAAAGTATAAAAAGTATAAATCTGACCAATAGGAAGGGTTTTCCCAGGCCGCAACACGCGACAAGTGTGAGACCCGAATCTGAAACCAATCCGAGAGAACAACTAAAGCTAAACATGAGTAAAAGTCTCTTTCTATCTCTTTATACATTTTAATCGATCTAAAATTTAAAAAAAAAAAAAAAAAAAGCTGTCTGTTTTGAATTCTGAGGCTAGATGCGTCACACGGTTTGTACAACAACGAGCCCTCGCTGCAGTCGCATAGGAAACATGGGGGCAGCTCATGAACGGGAAAAACGAGAAAAGGAAAATAGAAATAGTACAGAAAGACTCTGGGCGTAGGATGGTCAGGTAGAGAGGCTTGTTTTCACTGCCACAGGTCCTCTGTGCGTCCAAACTTGAACACCAGACCCCTGTCACATCAAAAACAAAACACACACACGGCTTTATACAGAAATTTACAGGTAATAACAAATCCATTATTAAAATATATGCCATCATTTGTCCTGTGTAAAAAAAAAAACAACAACGAAAGGATAATCACAATTTTTGTGCCTAAAAAAATGTGTATAATAATCAGAGATTGAAATACAACAGATTTATGTGTGTGTGTGATCGTGTTATCGTGCTAAAATAAACTGTTTTCAATAACAATTGAGGAGTTAATATACTGAAGAGACATTGGGATTTCCTGTTTTCACATCATACCCAAAGAAGATGAAGGCGTTCTGGAAGAAAACTGCAATCCCAGGATACACTGATTGCTTTGCTGTTAACCAAAATAGCATGAAAAAAAAAAGCATCAAATGATTAAAAAAATAACAGATACTCTTCGACAAAAGAATGAAGGTAAATGATATATTACACTAGTGTTGTAGTGTACTGTACACAAATGCGATTCATTTGAAGGAGATCTTACCAGGAACGACGAAACCTCCGAAGAGAATCCACATGGAGGCAATGAGAGAGCCGAAGGCCAGCATGAAGCCGATAAAGAGCCACACTCTCGCACCTGTATATTAACACAACACACAACTGCCATGAAGTGTCTGAGAGAACCGAGTGTGTGTGACTCAAAGTATAAAATGTAACTATAAAAGGATAAAAATAAATCAGTAAAAATGGCAGATCATGTTGTTCATGTGATTTCTGCATTTTATATCACTTTCTTTAGGTTTCCAAACATTACTTTCCCCACAATAATTATTATTAGATATTATAATTATTACATCACTGAAAGATTTTGTAACGTATTATGCAACAGACAACAAAGGGAGAGAGAGAGAAAAAACATGATTAAGGCTGCTGGGGTTTTTCAGAACTCTAATTAGAATCTAATCCCTAATGTACATAATGGGTGTTAATGTTCATCAGTACACTTTATTTTTGTGTCAAATATTTTATAGTGATTGTGTTGAAAATGTTGTCCAGTGCTGTGGGAACATGGATGTGTGTGTGAGAGTGAGTGAGTGAGTGAGTGATGTGACATATGGCTAAGTATGGTGACCCAAACTCAGAATTTGTTCTCTGCATTTAACCCATCCAAAGTGCACACACACACACCGTGAACACACACACACCGTGAACACACACACACCGTGAACACACACACACCGTGAACACACACACACCGTTAACACACACACACCGTGAACACACACACACCGTGAACACACACACACCGTGAACACACACACACCGTGAACACACACACACCGTGAACACACACACACCGTGAACACACACACACCGTGAACACACACACCGTGAACACACACACGGAGCAGTGGGCAGCAAATTATGGGGAGCAGTTGGGGTTCGGTGCCTTGCTCAAGGGCACCTCAGTCGTGGATAGCCCGAGACTCGAACCCACAACCTTAGGGTTAGGAGGCAAACTCTCTAATCATTAGGCCACGACTTCCCCCCGTGTGTAAAAATCCGGATGGGATGAGGATAAATATGGAGCTGAGCTAACTATACGGTGTACTAAACTTGTAAGATAAAGAACTCTGAGATAGTCGTATTGGGATGTTATACTATACTGTGCTTAATTATGTTTTTAATAATAATGTAATATAATAATGTTTAATTAAATAGTAATAGTAATAGTAATAATAATAATAATAATAATAATAAAACAGAATTGCATTTCTACAACCCTGAACATTTGGTGCTGAATACGATACACACCCAACCCTATGTAATCTCAGAATCTCAGCTGACTCTCCTCACAGTTCATACACACTTCCTTTGTAAATCAAGCCAGACTGGTTTGTCAGCTCATGGTCAGGCTAGTTATACTCACTTACAAACATACGGCTGTTAAACACTGGGTATGTGTTAGGGTCACGAATAATACACCTGACTTAGTGGTATACACACACCTGTCTGTCCTATGCAGCCTTCACTGTAGCTGTCACCTCTCACCTGGCCGTTTGACACCGCGTTGATCCTGCGTGAGACATAAAGCCAGAAATCAACAACGATCAGTCTATGTTGCGTTGGGGTCTAAACACCTTGACTCGACATATCTGAATGACAGATCTTACATGAGGAACGCTATAGTGGCGATGACTCCACAGGTATGGTATGCATGGTGAAAGTCCTCCTCTTTGGGGTACATTATCGCTGCGTCGATTATGATCCACCATCCTGTGAAGAACTGAGCAAAACTTTAATATTGGAGCCCGCTCTAACAACAATAATCTTTCAATCAATAAATAGACTAAAACATAAAAAAGTGATCTATCTGTTTGTGTAATTTAAACATTACGAAGAGCTACTAGGAATTAAATCATTCATATTTGGTATTGCTCTGTAAAATTCACGAGACCTCAGAAAATTGCATCATGTATCACATAAGTCATTATTATATCATTATTCTGGACAACCCTACTAGACAGGCCATGAAATAATGTTTGTTCACAGAGAGGCATTTGAGACTCAAACAAATGCAGAAAATGTCTGGAAAAATAAATGTGACTTAATCCATGCGCTGCCTTTTGTGTCACACATGACGATCATGTTCTGGTTTTAACGTTAGTCTGAACTGGTGTTAAAGTAAAATCAAAGAAATAATGTGTTAATATATTTATACATCACTTATAGTTATACATTATAAGTAATGTGTCGAAAATATTTTACACTAAATCAAACCTAGTACTGCTTTAAAATAAAAAGCTGTTACGTGATAGAAAATGAAAACACAAAGATATAAGGTGAAATAAATTTGGATGAGAAAAAAAACCTAATTTTTCACTAAAAGATTGATAAGGGCTTAGAGATAAAGGAGTTTTTTTTCTCAGGTCACACAATAAGTAGTATGACATTGGTGATGTGGTGATTCTGCGGTAATTACAGCCTGTTACCTCATGAATATTAATTGTTTACACTGTTTACAGTCATTCATTCATTCATTTTCTACCACTTATCTGAACTACCTCGGGTCACGGGGAGCCTGTGCCTATCTCAGGGGTCATCGGGCATCGAGGCAGGATACACCCTGGACGGAGTGCCAACCCATCACAGGGCACACACACACACTCATTCACTCACACACACTACGGACAATTTTCCAGAGATGCCAATCAACCTACCATGCATGTCTTTGGACAGGGGGAGGAAACCGGAGTACCCGGAGGAAACCCCGAGGCACGGGGAGAACATGCAGACTCCACACACACATGGTGGAGGCGGGAATCGAACCCCGACCGTGGAGGTGTGAGGCGAACGTGCTAGACACTAAGCCTGTTTACGCTTTGTGTTAGACATGTCTACAAAAAAAGTCTAAAGTGTGGATTAATTTCCAAAGCTACAACCATGAAGCAAATCTACCCCCTCTGAGAGGGTTTTCTCCACAGCAGGAGATACAATAAGCCAGGAAAGCTCTCGTCTTCTCCCAGAGAAAGCAGACATGTTAATTTTTCTTCAGAAAAAAATGCTGTTTTGCTAAGTTGTAATTCTGGATGTTACATTCGATGTTGGTTTTATTCAAATTTAAATTGATATGAATTGAAATGCTCTGTTTAAAATATTTAAAGAGTGATTAATAAACACAAATGGATTTGTTTAAGTATCGTGCATTATTTTTCACATTTCTTTCATTATGGAATCGGAATCAGAACCGGGAATCGTAAGGCAGAACTGGAACCGGAAAATTTCTTTTCGAAAATTTCCAACCCTAATAGTTAGACAGATCTACTTTATTGATTGTGGACAAGAATTTTTTGTTTCTTCAGAAAAATGACATTTTCTGTGTTGTGGCTAGATGATTCACACACCAAAACTCCTGCTGCAATTGAGGCAATGGTGTTTCTTTTCTCTGCCCAGTCGATGTTGCATTCACAGTCCCCACATCTGATACCATCCAGGAATCCTGACATCTTTCTGATCTCACACACACACACACACACACACACACACACACACACACACACACACACACACACACACACACACACACGCAAACACACACACGCAAACACACACACGCAAACACACACACGCACACACACAAACAAATGCATACAAATATAAATGCATTTATATTTATTAACCACTTGAACAAATAGAGCATAATAAACTTTATCAACAAACTACTGCACTCATGTTTATTAGCCGCTTATGTATGTAAACACTCCAGGATATAAGTAGGCTTTTACGCAGGCTGTGTCCCAAATCACTCCTCGGTCCCTACATTAGCGCCCTACAGACACGAAGATGAACCCAAATGTAGTTCACTACGGTTCGAAAAAAGGAGTAATTTGGGAAGCAAACACACGACATTATGCAGCGACAACCACAACAAAACCGTGGTTTTAAATATTTGTATGTTACAAATAACACGTATTATAATCCTTCTTATTAAAATCTATTAAATCCAAGTGTGGGAATAAAAGTTAACTGTCGTCACGCAGTTTAACTAAAGACAGCTAACAATGAGCTAATGCTAAAGCTAGTTTTCGAGCTTGAACAGGAAATAATAATAACAACAACAATAATAATAACAATAAACAAAGCTAAATATAAACACGCAAAATAATACCAGATAAGCGGTGTATTAATGGTGTTAAGTTACAACTGTGTTACATGTCATGTCATTTGTATGATGTAGATAGCAAGGAAAAAATATAACAAGGAATTAGCCAGCCGTCTTGGGCCGAAGCTAAAATCGCTCCATCTTCCCTATTTAAGCGCGCTTGATTCGTGCTGGACATACAGCGTTCTAGTGACCTACCTAGTGCACTACTTGTCAATACGAAACACAGCCACGAGACTCGTTAGCTAGCGCTGTATTGTTTGGGTCCATAAGAATCGCTCCATCATTGTTTACACTCAACAGACGCGTTGTTCCGTATCGTATTTTATATTCGTATGAAAATATCGATGTGTATAGGATTTAAACGTGTAAATGTCCTCACCTTACGATGGTGTTATAGCCTGTAGTCCTCTGCCGAACGAACAATTCTTTCTCCTTCCTTTAGAGGCTTAGTAGTGCACATGCGCAGACGTTTGGCCTTGCAGTACAATGACAAGTACTTTTATCAACACTCAGAATCAGAATCAGAAAGAGCTTTATTGCCAGATATGTTTTCATATGCAAGAAATTTGTTATAGTGACAGAAGCTCCACAGTGTAACAGAATGACATATACTATATATACAATTTGTATGTACAAATGTACAAGTGTGAAATGTGCAACTGAAATATAAATAGTATGTATTTTAAGTAAATAACGTGTAAGAATAGTGTTGTGTGTTCTGTATATGTTAAGTGTTCATCAGATGGATTGCCTGAGGGAAGAAACTGTTCTTATGTCTGGTCGTTCTGGTGCTCAGGGCTGTGTAGCATCGACCAGATGGCAAAAGAGGGAGTGTGCTGGATGTGAGGGGTCCAGAGTGATTGTCTTTGCCCTTTTTCTCACTCTGGAGAAGTACAGATCTTGGAGAGTGGGGAGAGTTGTGCCAATGGTTCGCTCAGCAGTCCGGACTACCTTCTGTAGTCTTCTGAGGTGAACCGAACAGTAATTGAGGTGCAGAGGATGGATTTGATGATGGCAGTGTAGAACTGTTTCAGCAGATCCTGCTGGGCCTTTTTCACAGTGGAGTCTATGTGACTGTCCCACTTCAGGTCCTGGGAGATTGTCACAATGCTACAAAGCATCACACACACCCAAACACATCACACACAAACATCACATCACACATATACACACACCACAAAACATCAAAAGATTTATATAGTATCTTATTATTATGGTTTATATGGGTATATGGCCCTGACTTCATACCAAATGTTTGTGCACATTTGTCACTACCACATGTGTTCTTCATTGTTGATTAATCCCTTATTCTCTTATAATGATGACCTTCACTCTTCTGAGAAGGCTGTAATGTTAATGAAGTCAGGGGATTCAGAAATATATGATGTTGGATGAAGAGTCAGGGTTCCAGTTCATCCTAAAGGTGTTCGGTGGGGTTGAGGTCAGGATTCTCACCATGTTCCACATCAACCTTGACCGATATCGTAACAGACCTCACTTTGTGCACAGGGACATTGTCATGGGGCCCCTCATTTCTAGTAAAGGGAAATTGTAAAGAGCTTCCAAATATATGTGTGCTTCAGATTTTCTAGAAAGTTTGAGAAAAGTCTTCATACGAGTTTCAACAGTAGGTGTACACATACTTTCGGCCATATAGAGCGCTTCCACACGGTAGCCCATGTGCTCCGTACACTTTTTTTTAATGTAATTTGATAAAGTGATAATGGACAGGCTCAGAAACCTTCACGACAATTGTGGTGTATGCCATTTAAACCCTTAGTAGAATGGGAATGAAATTCTTAATCTTAAATGAGTTTAAAACAAAATGTTAAAATTTATTTTGTTGTTTTATTTGAACATGAAATACAAGACAATGGAATGAAATGTTACAAAAAATAAACCCCACACAAATAGTGTTCTGCATGGTCGTGCCGTATGGGAATAAAAATGTTAAACTAATGCCATTTGAAAGAGAACAGTGGTTACTGGTAGGAATGCACATGTCACATTTCTACAGAAGAAATTCATTTCATACTCATGTCCACATTCTATATCAGTGTATATTGTGTTTGCTGTTATGAACAAGCTTTCACAGGTTTACAGAAAAAAACATAACTATAAAAACAAAAAAAAATGGGTATACAAAAAGATTATTTTAAATGAACTTGGTCAGTGCCATTCATGAGCTTAATTATTTGCTCTTATATCACTCCAAGCAGTTGCAGAGCAACAGACAGGGACAGGATGATGACGCCAAAAAGGCCGATGTAGCCGTATGCCCCGTTCATTCTCTTGGCTGGGTCTACAAAAAAGAAGAGAGAAGATGTGAGATGAAGTGACTTCTGAATACTTGGTTTGTTTCTTATACCATCCGGATCACAGACATCTTTTCATCTGGGATGTCCAGTTTTCTTCCACCTCCCAAAAAACATTGCATTGGCTACACTAAATGTACACTTCTGTGTAAATAAGTACGTCCAGTCCAGGATGTATTCCAGCCTTACTCACGGACAGACTCCAGATCTCCAGACCGGCCGTGATCGAAGACCAATGAATAAATGTTAAGAAATTATCAAATCAGAACCTCTCTTAGCGACTGAATTACATAGGGCACATGGACAGACGATACAGTTGCAAATTATAGTGTGAAACAGTTAAAAAATGTGCCCAGTATATAATCTCATCCCAGTATAGTATAATCATATTGATAACTGCACTGAGTAACAAAACAAATAAAAGCAGAAGACTTACTGCCAGTGTAGTAACCCCAGGCATAGGAGAACCTGCTGGTCACCCAGATTACTCCCAGAACAGAGGCTGCCGTCTAAATGCAGAAAAAGAGATATATAGATAGATAAAGAGAGAAAGAGACTGAATGAATTTGCAGTACCTTACAAACAGGAAGTCGGGTGCTTTTTTAAGCTTGCTATTTTCACAGATTATTTGTGGCCGATCCTAAACTGCTTCCTTCTCTAGACCTGGTTTGCTCCTGTTATTTCTCAGAAAAGTCAGTTTATATTTCTTTCATATAAAGTGTACATATGAATAAACTCTTTCTAATATACAAGTTTTGCTGACTGACTTTCTTTTCTTTCTCTAAAGGTTATAAACGTCCCTATTTCCCAACTTTTTTTGTCACATCTCTGTTTGTTTTAACCTCTCGGTTGATCAGCCCCGTTAAATATCAACTAACGCCATAAAAACTTATGAAACTTTCTTATCTGGGAAGAAGTCAAACACAGAGAATGGAGAGACAAAATAAGTGCAGTGAGAAATGTACAGCTATTATACCGGCGATACAAGTCACGTATGTTAAGTTACAGGAAAGCAATTCACTTATGTAGAAGTTCGGGTGTTTAACTCCCCAAGGAACACTACTCACGGGATACACGATTGCAGCAATGGTTTGGAAAACCAGCCACTGTGGATAAACCTCTAGTGTGTTCTGATGAGCTCTCTGGATGCAGTTAAACACGTCGTCCTTAGTGCTGTACATAGTGGGGTACTGAAAACACAAACAAAACCATGTACAATTGACCCAAGCATCACAAAACTTTACTCAAAATCAAATAAAATACACAAAACTAAAAATGTAAACAAACATTAACAAAACTGAGCAGTGTGAAAATCTTGCATAAACCTTTCCTGGACTGATATGGCTATTGGCTACTATTCAAATAGAGGTTTGAGATGCAAAAAAAGTCAAGTCAAGGCAACACCCAAAATATATGTGTTGTGATATGTGTCTGATTCACACTCTGGAAATCAGAGCGTGGTATGTGGTAGCTCAGTGGTTAAGGTGTTTGACTACTGACCAGAAGGTCACTGGTTTAAATCCCAGGTACACCGTGTTGCCACTGCAGGGCCCCTGAGCAAGGCCCTTAACCCTAATTGCACAGGTGTATAAACTGACATAAAAATGCAAGTCTGAAGTTAACTGGGTGTCATCTATAAGTGAATAATAGCTCCAGACCACAACAACCAACACACTTTATAAAACATAATGTATGAATATGAAGAACATGGAAGAGAAGAGTCTCTTCCATGTTCTTCATATGCATACATTATGTTTTATATGTTGTTGTAGTTTTTTCCTCAGTAAATTTGAATGGATGAAAATCACACTTTGTGTGCTATTCTTATGAAAGGAAAACTGAACATAATATGGTTTTGTTTCCTGTCTTTATAAACAAAGACCAGCAGTATGATCACACTACTAACTAACAGCAGTACTGTACAGTTCAGTAACAGCCACATTAAACTAGTTATAAGCAGCTAAATCAGGTTAGAACCGGTTTAGTGATGCACTTATTTGCATTAAATCATATCAGAGGCACTTTCCGATTTCCCAGCAATTGAAATAAAAAATAAAACTGACTGCACAACATCATGGGAGGTTAATCTCGCTTTGTTACGTTTACCTTCACGTCATATTTCTTCCTTGCACGTCCAACGTTAACGCCGAGGTACGTGAGCATGACCCAGCTGTAGAAGTAAGTCAAAATCACATAGCCGAAGTTGGCAGGAAGGAGGTCTAAAATCTCCATCGTTAAATCTCTTTCTGCGCGATTAACTCAGTGCAGACGACTAATCTATTTAACCTGCAAATAAACTGCGCAGTCACGGTGTTGTAAGCGACTTATATCTGTACAAAGGGAACGAGTACACGACTTCCTGCGAGAATCGTTCAGGAATCGTTTCTTTTAAGATATGCGCTGCCTGAGTAAGGAGCCGAGTCCTTATCAAGTCATTCGGCTCTTTTGAACGAGTCTGGTGATTTGGTTCAACTCATTCTGACTCGTTTGGGGCCAAAGTTCCAATGTTTGTGCTTGCTATCATGCTATCTGAGGAAGGGCTTGTTTACTTTAAAACGTGCATAATTAACTGATTCATTACATATTAGCACACTAATGCATAGCTTTCCTGCCCTAATCCATGAGAACCTTGGTGTTTCCCCCCCAGTTTCTAACAAACCTGTGAAATGAGGTCAGGTAAATTAGTAAAATGTTCAGTAGAGGTGTTAGACAGGTGGTGGTAAACTGTATACTAAGAAACTGCAAGAAACTTGAGTCACTCTGCTATTTCGGTAATTTAATGGCAATCATTAGACATATCAACGTATTTATACAAATTTTATGTTGATTCTTCCAAGATTTTACATCACCACACACACACACACACACACACACACACACACACACACACACACACACACACACACACACACACACACACACACACAGGCTCCTTGGCTATTTTATCAGTGTATCTGACTTAAAGCTGCACTTTGAACGTGCTACAAGCGCCACAGTTGCATCATCTCGATTGCTCTTAGCCTCAGTTTATCAAAGAAATAGTTTTTATCTCAGTGTTTTATCACAGTATGACACTGTTATAACAGTACATACAACTGGCCTACACTGATTGGTTATTTTATCTCAAACACATACAATAAACATGTAGGTTCACTTAATAGAGACATGATTGCTGTTGCTATGAACAACGTATCAGGCCCCTTCTGCACTATCTATCTATCTATCTATCTATCTATCTATCTATCTATCTATCTATCTATCTATCTATCTATCTATCTATCTATCTATCTATAGTACTGTACAAAAAATAGAAAGGTGTGGAAAAAATGCTGTAAAGTATCCATGCTTTTTTGTATTCAGTGTGACCATCGTTTGCAAAACAGCATTATTTCTTCAAGGTCCGCTTGCACACAGTTTTTGAAGGAACTTAGCAGGTAGGTTTCCAAACATATTGGAAAACTAACCACAGATCTGTTCTCTGAAATCTTTCTGTAATCCCAGACAGACTCAGTAATTTTGAAATCAGTGATCTGTGCGGGCTAACCCAACAATTCCAGGACTCCTTGTTCTACTCTATACTGAATATAGTTTTTAATGACATTGGCTGTATGTTTGGTGTCGCTGCCATGCTGCTGAATAATCAAACACCTCCATGATGGTATTGCATGATGGATAGGTATCTGCCTGTATATACCTCCATTGAGGACACCACTAATTCTGACAGAATCTTCAAATCCATTTGCAGTAATGCAGCCAGAAACTTTCCCAAACCTTTCGCATGCTTCACTTATAAAATAAAGTCATTACAGCCCGTCGAAGGAAAGTAAGCACGATTGATCTTCAACATTCTGCGTTAAGTTTCCTTGGCCGACCACCGAATCTACGATACGCGTCCTTTCCTTTGTGCTTCTACAAACTGAACAGCACATCTGGAAAGTCCAGTCTGCTTTGAAATTTTTGTCCTGGTGCAGTACAATTACCTTGTAATACACCTGCCTCATATCTCACATCATACTTTAATGACCAAAATTAACCCTTATACACTCTTCTTGACTAATACTAACATTTTTTATACGTTTAAAAATAAACATTGAAGTAAAGAAATGACGTGTGATTTTTTTATTATTTTTTTTTAGGAAGCATTAGACTAAATTTTACTTGCTTCCTGTTTCTACGTGTTTGCATCATCTTCTACTCAGTTACTGCGTGAAATCTGATTAGTCCCCGAGGTGGTGTGGGTGGGGCTTTGCCTTATCCAAGCCTATCACGTCACAGTGTGAGAATCGAAACTTAACTCGTTTCCCAAACTTTCTAAAACGAAAGTAATCCACACCAGTTTAGGATTAAAGCACAGTTTCCATCTGAGTGTCAGATGTCTTTATCTGTAGTCTAAAAGCAGCCTGATCGTGTTTATTTTTTCGTCTTTTTGCACTTTGTGTTATTTCATCTCTTCTAAATGGACGCAGGGAAAATGAATTACATCGGTTTGCTTAATGAATTTGCAACCAAAAAAGGTTGGGTTGTTGATTTTCAAGAGGAAACGTCAGGAGCAGATCACATTAGAACGTAACTATATTTCTGAATCAAACCCTGCATTAACATGGAATGTAAACATCTAACAATCCACAGCACATATTCTTTTGATCAACAGTAAATGGTGTAATCTTATATAATCAAATGTCTGGTTATATACTGTATACACTCACTGCTGTGAGAGGGCAAATACACTTATTATCAACTTTAATAGGAACAACTATTCACTTATAAATGTCCACAAGACTGAGTTTGATTGTCTCCTAGGTTCACTATGAGGGTCCGAATAAATGGTGAGTTATATCCTGAAGGTGTTGGACAAAAGAAGAAGGAAGCCAAACAAAAGGCTGCAAAGAATGCCCTCACAATTTTGGAAAAAGATGAACTGGGTATCACAGTAAGTACATGTTTTTTTTATGTGTTTATTAAAAGACTTTTAAGACTTCGGACATAATACTAAAAACTGGCATACCTACAGTAGTAACTTAAAATATAGAGATTTATTAAACGCTTGAAACACCACCTTTCTGCACCACCGTTCTACCTTTAAATTAATATTGAAGTTCAGTTACAGTTTGGAGATGACAGGTTCACCGCTAGAAATAAAACACGTATGGTATGTACGATATGTATTGGGTAGCACTGTTGCTTCACACACCCAGAGTTTGATCCTGTGTTTGGTTTACTCTCTTATGTCATATCTCCTCACACTTCCCCTAAAAGATGCCCGTAGAAGTGATTAGGTGGGTTTGTGCAGACTATGTAGATGGGAGGATGTAGTGTCTGTTTTTTCTGTTTACTTCTCAAAAATGGACCATACTTTTGACACCAGCGATTCTAGGGATTATTTGTATTACTCTGGAATGTAATTGAACCTGACAGGTTGTGATTCTTTTCCTCAGGAAACAAGTTTGGAAACTTCC
The DNA here is from genome assembly GCF_022655615.1 of Tachysurus fulvidraco. Lineage (NCBI taxonomy): Eukaryota > Metazoa > Chordata > Actinopteri > Siluriformes > Bagridae > Tachysurus > Tachysurus fulvidraco. Next base: position 3,271,987 of record NC_062521.1, read on the forward strand.
ACCAGTTTCTCACTCAAGCCAACTCAAGCCAACTTCACCTGCTGGCTGAATGAATACTCTCATAAGCAAAAAATATCTTTCATAGCGAATGAAAGCACAAAGATGGGTCTGGGCTCTAACAACCAGCAAGTATCACATTTTTAGAGACAAGTTCAGTAATTGGAAACTAGGAGATTTTCAAATGTGTTTTAATTTTATTTCTTTTCTGTGTAGAATCTGTGTAGAATATGCTTGCAGGTATGTCTGTGGTGATAAAAAATTCCCTGAAGCTATTGGCAACAGCAAAAAAGAGGCCAAGGAGGCAGCAGCAAAACTTGTTCACGAGAGTCTTACAAATCAGGTAAATGAGAAAGAAAGAAATTAAATGTTTCAACTAATGTTCAAAGCCATTGGAAATATTTGGGCTGTTTTGACAAATTAAACAAATTTCATATTAAAGGTTCTTGATGTAAATGGAAACGGAGAAGAAAATCTAAGTATCCAAAGCCTCAGGTAGGTCACTGTTACAGTGTAATATGGTGTAAATTTTAGGTTAATGATTTTGGTTAAATGTTGGCTAAACATTTTACATGACATTAAGGCAGGTGATAATAGAAGCAAAAGTCTGAACTAATTAATGTTAGAATAAATCTCTTATTGTCTTTTCATGTTATTGTTTTGCTTCATCCCCAGTCTACACAATCAACAGCAGAGCACCACTACGGACACTGAGAACACATCAGCAGACGTGAACTTCATAGGGCTCCTTAATCAATACTGTCAGAAACGTAAACTAATGAATTGTTTCAGAGCCGTAGAAAAAAAAGGGCCTGCACATGTTCCTGAGTGAGTATTTAGAAATCTTTGAATGATTAACCATTGAATTAATTTTTTTGTGCTCAAATATGTCCAGAATGACTGACAATCTTTTTTTCTGCTAGATTTGCAGTCAGGGTTGTCGTAAATAATAAAGAATATCCCGAAGGACGGGGGAGGACTATGAAAGAGGCAAGACAAAAAGCGGCTCAGCATGCCTTGAATGAACTCGATGACTCAGATTTAAGTAGTCAGGTAAATCCGACATGCATATTTCATTTATAATAGGGCTACTTTGCAACTCTGAAATTAATACATTTTTTCTTTCCAGAATTCATCGCCGGTCTCAATGAGGTAGGGTTGAAACAATACCTTTAATTTGTGATATATACCTATTTGAGAATAAACTATACATGCTAATATTAACATTTTTGTTTCTAGTGTGTCATCATATCCTTCCAACTTGTCAGAGCGGTTGTCTCCTGTAAGTGCACAGTTTGTGGTTATTGTAGTAATACTAGGGTCAGGATGGACATGGCAGCCATGTTACATATGCATACATACAAAAGCAATATCTTTATATAAGCAGCACCATGCGTAAAGCCTTCAGAGTGTTTGTTAATGATAAATTTACTGCTATTTGTTGGTTAAATTTGACCAAGGGTCTACTGTGTATCAGCCATGTAATCTTACAAATAAACTCAGGTATAGTAATATACAGTTGTTTCTTTTAAACCTAAAATAGGTTTTGCCATTTTTTATTGTTTATTTTTATTAAAATAAATTTTTTATATGTTATTGTGACTTTAGGTACCAGTATCACATGTTAAACCAAAAAGACAGTAAGTGTCACATGGATTTAAACATTCAGAAATATGTACTTATTTTATACACATTGCCATTAAACAAGTTTTGTCTTCTATTTTAGACTCGCTGCAAACTTTCAAAATTCACCAGTAGGCATCAAAAAGGTATTAGATCAAAATCCTACTCATTTACATTTATAGCATTTGGCAGAAGCCCTTATCCAGAGCGACGTACAAAAGCGCTTAAGTCTCTATCATTAGATACATTAACTCTGGTTCACTAAGTTACATACATAAAATACCATGAGTCTAAAACAGGTTTTTTGTTTTGTTTTTTGTTTTAAATGCAACAAACAGGGAAAGAAGTGCTCGTTGAAGTGTTTCATGAAGAAGTAGGTCTTCAACCGTCGTTATTCATGAAACACTTCAACTAGCACTTCTTTACTCAACACAGTGCATTTCACCACCTTTAAATTGTTCTGTCAATACGTGAAGCAGGAATCATCCCCAGACCAATTTTCTAAAATTATTAATTTTCTGTGTTTCTTCCCATGATCTTCCAATTAGCAATCTAATATTAATGCGCTCAAAATACCAATACCCTCAACAAACAGTCCAAATACCCCTGTTTCCAGCCCTACAACAAAATCAAGGTAAGCTTGCGTCTGTGTATATATTTTTTAAAGATATACTTTTGTGTTGCCGAGTGTTAATACGTTAGGATTGTTAGGACGGAAACTTTTCTTTGTTTCAGCGCATGAGATTGTGTTTGACAGATACAATAACCACTAGATCATAGCTGTTTTCTGCTTTCTTGTAGGTTTTTAGAGGAGTTTGATACAATAAGTAGAATTGGCAAGGGAGGATATGGTCGCGTTTTCATGGCCAGGCGAAAGCTTGAAGATACAACCTATGCTGTCAAGATAGTAAGGTTTACTGAGTGAGTACATAAGATTTTGTTATATTTACCATGATATTCTTTGACATGCATTAATATAATCTGTATATCATTTATTTGCTTGTCTTCCACACAAACTTTGTATGTACTGTAGTACGGCTTGCAGAGAGGTCCAAGCTTTGTCACGTCTTACCCATGCTAACATAGTGCGTTACCACTCATCATGGACTGAGGAGACAGAGTACAGAGACAGTTCAGACGATTCCAGCGGTTCACAGTAACTTATCTTCATTTATTTTGGGATTACACTAAAAGTTTATCCATTTGTTTTAACTGATAAAAAATATATACGTTTAATTAATACATTTTTGATTCTAGCTCTGGCAGTGGATCAAAATTCCTCTATATTCAAATGGAATTCTGTGAGGGAGAAACTCTGAAAAGGTGGATAGAAGAGAGGAACTTTAATCCTGAAAAATACTCAACCCGGAGGTTGGAAGCAGCAGACATAATAAAGCAGGTCTTGGGGGCAGTGAAATACATCCATTCAAAAACACTCTTCCACAGGGACCTAAAGGTAGGTTACTCACTAAAGTACTGCAGCTTAAAAAACACTAGCACGGCTAACAGTGAAGGAAAGCCAGCGTATAGAGCTCAGTATCTGCTACTGTATCTTTTATTCCGTTTAAAAAAATCTTAGAACTCAAGCATTTAACTTAATGCTGCTACTGATACTAATTTACAAGTGATTCACAAGTTGTCCTTTAATTTCAACCAGCCATTAAACATAATGTTTGGGCAAGATGGAGGCGTGAAGGTGGGAGATTTTGGACTTGTTTCCAAAGAAGAGCAAGATGATGACGGACATCTGCTGGAACGCACCCAGAAAGTCGGGACCCGTTCTTATATGAGCCCAGAACAGGTTTGTCACTTATTTGCAAAATTCACGAATAGAATTGGTGACTGTACAGTACACCATGACACCATGTGTTTTATTTGCATGTGTCTCAGAGACTACGCCAGAAAATCTATGACAGAAAGGTGGATATTTATGCTGCGGGCCTTATTTTCTTTGAGTTGCTTTGGCGGTTTGGAACAGTTAGTGAAAAAGACAAGGTTAGTGAAATTATACATATACATAAACATATATTCAAATTCTTTTACTAGTTACTAAAAATATTTAAAATGTCCTTAATCATCACAAAATAAAGCTATAAAACATTATCAACGCTGTCATTTATAGGAATGGGACCGTATACGAAGTGGGAATTTTCCGAAAGAATTCTGCATAAAGTTTTATTTTGAAGTAAGTAAACTTTTGTCTTTAGTCATTATATGATTGTATGTTAGTTATTTTGGTCCGTTTTGCATAGTGTATGTCATGTCTGCTACTTTTGAAGAGTGAAAGCATTTGGAATAAACTACAAAAATGTATTTAATCATTTTGTGAACTTTTCTTGAAACCAGTGTCATTTAATAAAACACATTTAATAAAAAGTATTGACATTATTTTGTTTGTTTGACAACAACCCAAAAAAGACACATTACGATTTTGTGATCTTTTCAAAGTTGTGTGCACTAGTAATTGTCGATGTATATAATATAAAAAAAAACACAAAATAGTATGCTGTGTTTTATCAAGTGCTATTTTCTAAGCTGTGAATAATGAGGGTCAAAGCAATAAGCAACAAGCTTTCTGTCTTCTTCAGCTGTTTTGTAGCATCATATTTTTAAAAATGGCTATTTCCTTTTCAGTCTATATTACCTATCCCTCTATATTTTTTAATCTAGATATTATTGTCTCTACTATCCACTAAATCCTGCTTTGAAAGCTTCTTTTTAAGAAATTTGGAAGCCCAAAAACCTTAATTAAGCACCTGTGTATCTTGACTCGCAACCTGTGTACAATGACTCGGATGTCATTTATTACACTGTCATATAAGGCACTAAAAACAACCACATGTTTTTGAACTGTTTTTGTTTTTGTTGCTTTTGCTTTTAGGAAGCAAATTTGTATGTACTCAAGAGTGGTCCATGTAAATCTAATACTTTATTACCCTCAAATTTTATTATAGCACAACCTAATTAAAGGAATGTTGTGTGAAGATCCTGCGAATCGACCAGAAGCCAGTGATCTGCTCACAAAGCTAGACCAACTCTTCGCCACCACAGCCTCAACAAAGCATGAAAACAGGACATACTGATGGGTGAACTTCAGTCTCACACTTTGAGACAATATCCAAGAACTGTGTGAAAATAAACATTCAATGAAATATTATTATGTAGATGGCTTCCATGTGGCACTTTAATAATATGAAATAACTGCATGTGTTATTTTAGAAGGCATTTTATTTGTTAATGCTAGTTCATTTTTTTAATCATGGCATGGAAACACTTTAGTGTTTGATATCGTCTTTAACATAATGTTTTAACAAGGCTAAAAATCACACATTCCACCTAAATAGCCATTTATAGAGTAGGCTTTTGATAATTTGCTGGAGGAAAATCTAAATTGTTCCAATTGGTATTTATTGGTATTTTAATTGTTATATCTGTTTTTAGAAAGAGTGGGGAAAAGGTGAATTTGGAATGTGCAATTAACCTTTAATTAACATTTTATATGTAATATATATATTCTTGCGTTCTTTATGGTCATGAATCGGAAAAGATGTTGCTAGATTCTTGTTTTACAATGTCAATTAGTTTAAAATTCACTTTAGATTTTAGTAGATGGGTTGAATTAACATGTTCAGAAGGACATTGTTACTTTACCTGTTTGTAATGCTGTGCTTGTTTTTCTGATCAAGTGTGATATATATGTTTGACTGTCACTATGATAATGGACGACTGTTATTAAGCATAAACAACAATGAGTATTTATAGGTGTTGGTATAACATCGTTAAATTTTTGGAGAACAGGTTTGATTAGTGGAGCAGTAGATGGGATGAGTCCAGGGACAGAAAACGTTGCAATTATAGTGTCATGAACTATTTTTGTGTCTCATTTCCCTTTTCCTTTCCACTATATCAGTGGAATCTATTTTTGTGTATCAAAAACCTCTTCTTTCTGAAGCTGTTCATTTCTTAAATACACCTCATAAGGAAAGCTCAGACTAGTTTTGCCTTCTTTTCTTAATTTAATATTTATCCCGTTTGGCTTTTAAGATACGCAGTGTAAATTATAACGTTTTCAAAAGGTGTGTAATGTTTTAAGGTCGTGTCTGTTTACCTGCAAAAGCCTAGTGACGTAAACATGTACATGTTTCACCTGATGAGTTGATTAAAACATTTGGTCCCAATGAATCAGGGTAATTAGGATGCTTTAGAACAGCTTGGACTGTTTGGAATGGTATAGATCTTTGGATTTTCCCATAGACTGTGACAGTTTGCAAAGGGTATGAAAAATTTTGGACATGCCACTTTTTGTTCAAATGTAAATAAAAGATGAGTAATAATTTTTTCCACAATGATGCCTCTTGTACATCGTCTTATTATATTCTGGGAGACGCCTGTGTCATTTCTAATCATATTTAAAAAACTATATTTATATCTCAAAAATGTATATACAAAAGACTAGTTGGCTTTTGTATATAAATATTAATTATTTATTTATTTATTTATTTTTTACACATCATCACCGTGTCTTTTATTTATTTCTCCAGAGCTTGCTTGGTATTTATTTATTTATTTAGAATGAGTGGCGAAGCTTGTGGAAGGTTCTGGAAACTTCACGAACATTCGAAGGCGATGACGTAGCAGGATTCTGAGGGGGGTTGAATAACAACCGGTTTATTCCGCTTAGCAACCAGTCGACTGTGGTGGCGCTTCGGTGACGGTTAAAACGCAGAAAGTCCAAGTTTTACCTCTTTTTTTTTGACGGATTAACACTGTTTATTAAGGTAAAAAAGGGTTTATCGTTTTAACGACCTTGTTGTATATTATATTATTAATCTATCGTCTTTTATTTCACCGCGTATTTTATGTAGCGTTAGCTCAAGCTAACATCTTGCGTAATGCTAACGTTTAAATATAAACGAATATCTCTCGCTAGAAAGTTCACATTCGTTATGAAACTGATCTTTAAACCGACTTGACACAATTTCTTAAACGCTTTTTAATGTCTAAAGTCACCGCTAAACAAGTTACATAACTAGTATAAAATACCACAGATTTTTCGCTAGTTTTGGGTTCATGAAGTTTTACCTGTAGTCCTTATTCAATACTAATTAAAACCCGAGTCTTTAATTATTGTATTGATTCTTGTATTGATTGTAATGAGTCAGATGACTGTTTTGTTTAGATAATGGTGGTGTAATCAGTCTGCCGTCTCATCGCTGTGGGCGGAGTTTAGGTTCCACAATCTGGTCTCAGTTTCTAGTGTATTCTTTAGTCAGCACTCTGCTTTCTGTTCAGTACATTTCATAGGCTGTAATTCCAAAGATTTTAAAATGTTTCCTTCTTGCTTATTTTTTGACATTGTTCAGTCTGTTGCGTCGATGTTAAAAAGTATGTACATTTTGCAGGTTCTACAATGAGGGCTGAAGCTAAGCTGCAAGTGCGCGAGGGAATGCGTCTTATTTTCAACCAGGAATCGTCCCCGATGGACAGATCTTCACGATCAAGAAGTCGCAGCAGTAGCAGCAGCAGTAGTAGCAGTGATGGTTCTTACTCCAGCAGTGATAAAAGCAGATCTCGCTCTGTGTCACGGAGATCACGGAGGCCACGACACAGCTCACGCTGCACTTCATCGTCAAGCAGCAGCCCCTGTTCTCGTTCTCGTTCTCGTCCACGATGCTGCCGAGCTTCAGGTCGTTCCAGCTGTCGGCTTCGTGGTCGATCTCGCTCTAACAGACCCTATCCTAGGCACTCATCCCGTTTCAGGCGAAGAAGATACTCGCGCTCCGTCAGCCGATCTTCTTCCCGAGAACGTTACTACAGGAGGTCAAGAACTTCCCGCTCTCGCTCTCCAAGCTATAGGAGAAGAGCTCCCTCCTACAGAAGATCCTACAGCCCCAGGCCGAACTCTCCGGAACGTTCTTTACATCTTAGTCAGAAAGGTAAATTTAATATGCTCCTAATAACAGTTTGAATGCTGTTAAATTGTTTTTAAAGCCTGTATACATGACCGATTATTTTAATGCTGTCTTTTTGCAGACAAAATGGAACTTCTTAACATTGCCAGAGAGAATGCAGCAAAGATTCTGGGAGTAGAAGCAGTGAAGCTGCCTGCTAGTGTGAGGTATTTTGAGGAACAAATGAAAAAGACGATAGCACCCGACACGGAGAAAAGGGTGAGAGCCGACCCGGTGCCAGTGAATAAACCATCACAGGTTAGTTATACACACGCATACTCTCCTTATCAAGTGGGGTCAGTGACACATGCCAATATTTGTCATTTTCACTATAATGTGAAAAGAGACTTTGTTCTTTTAGATTAACAGTTCTGATTAAAATACTGTTAAAAGTAGGCCTCTACATTTCATCCACATGAAAGGGGCAGTTAGTCTTTGCCAAGTTTTAATTTTTTCTTTCTTAGTTTTTTATTTAGTCTTGTCTTAAAGCAATTTGGGTCATCGTGTAAATTATCTCCTCAGACATGATTGTTTTTGGCCGATGGATGTAATGGAATCGTGATGAAGACAAAAAATATAGACCACCAACAACTACATACTGTCTTGTCTGGACTAGGTAATAGGTAATACTATACTGGAGTGTGTGTGTGTGTGTGTGTGTGTGTCTGCGCGCGTGCCTGTGTGCGTCTTGCTTTGTGGAAAAGATACTGAGATGCAAAACCGCAATATCTTGGTGAATGTCTAGAGCACTTCAACTGCATTGTGTGTGTTTGTATCATTTCTGTTCCTGTAGATCACATGACAGTGGTCTGCACTCCTCCACCCTTTGGAGTAGGAGAAAGATGGGGAAATCATTTCACTTGAGAGATGCCATTTTTCAAGACGGTTTAAAATCTTGTAATGTGCAAAGGTCAAGTAACCTCAGTGCAAATATCGTTAGTCCTAAAAATGTCCTCATGTCCTATCATGACTCGTGACTATCATGACATGCCCTCAATCATATTTCATATTATTCTTGCTATGAGGCAAATAATCGTAAGCAAATAACTCAGAGCACAAACCCTTACCAATAGGAATTTATTGTACTCTTGTTGATGGTTGCATCGGGTCCATTGTTATTTACCAGAGTCTTTCTTGATTCTGTGTGTCTGAAGAAACTCAGGACTGGATTTTAGAGGGCCTTAAATCAGAAGAACCCTTATTTACCAAAGACAAGTCTGTGCACAGAGCGCTGGATGGGGTTTGGAAAAAAATACATTTACTGCATCTTTATTTAGGATACTTTGTTTTATTTTATGATCTTTTATACATTTTCTTTCCTTTTTCTCTGCCTGCAGCACAAGCGATTGGCAGAGATGGGTAAAAAAAAAACAACAAAAAAAAACATGCACTATAATGCCAAAGTCACTTTAACTTGGTTTCCTTGTTTCTTAATGCATGGAAGATGTTACGTTAGGAAAGGGTTGTTAATTATATTATTGTTAATATATTTGTCTCTTCTTTTCATTTCTTTAGGATGAAGGTGAGGCAAACGAAGATGTTTCTAGAACGTCTCCTTCAAGGAAACCAATTACTTTCAGTATCAGTGTAAGTAGAGAACAAACGATTGCCAGAATAGACACTTTTGCAATATTTTTGTCAGTTATTATTTTGGACAATAAAACGAAGTTTCTCATTTGTGTGTTCTCCGTCTTCAGAACGTTGTCGCCAAGCCGCCCAGCAGCCCAACGCATCACGTTACAGAGAGTAAGGTAACATCCAGAGCAGACAGAATTGGGAACAGAATGCCATATGGAAGGTGGATCCCTGTCAAGACGGTTTCCACTAAAAAACGCTGATCATCTAGCGCTGGATTTTAGTGTTGTATAATACTGTATATACTCTACTTCTTTTTGAGAGGGGGTAAAAATAATACTGGATTTATAAGCCATGTTTTGTTTCAGATATAAAGTGTTCGGATATAATTATGTTGGAAGAAGTCAAGAGGATATCAAAAGGTGGGAGGATTTGTATGTAACTTTCTTAGGCTGTATATAGTTTTAATAAAGATTATAAAGTGATGTGATGTAAAAATAAAAAACTACAAATTAAACATAATACTCTTCAAAGAATTTGTGTTTAGAATGAATGTTCAAATGGGCTCTTGGGGATTTTGGTTCCTTGGGTAATTTGTCTTGATTTGAATGTTAAGTACGCTGAATGGTGTCTGTAGTTTAGTGTTCCTGTCTGACTCAGCATGTTAATGTTGTGTCTAGAATATTATGATGCTGAAGGTCAGGGTTACAATCCCACATGAGTGATATAAAAATATATAATGTACAATATTATTATGTATACACATACAGTGTAATATTATTTACACGTCCGTGTATGTTAAGTATATGCAATATAGTCAATAAATATATATATTTTAACTATGTAAACGAATAAATATGATAAATGGATAGTAGTATAGTAACTTGGTGTGTATAATAAGTAGAATAGTGCATATAGGAACATAAAAGTAGGTTATATTAAGTGTGTATACTTATTAAACACTTGATTCATAACATTTGACCAAAGACACAGGAGGTGGCTCATGTCAGAGTATTTATCAACATGATAATTAAGGTTCAAGGGTACACTTGGGTGGGCTTTCATGAGAGCTTTTTATTATTACACATTCAAATGTTGGTGTTTAAATTTGAACTTTCACAGTTCTAATCCCAGCCTTTCCTTTAGAAAATCCAGTGTGTTCTATGCAGGGCATATACAGGAAAAGATAAAGCCCCTAAAAAAGCAGTGGGGGCTGTCAGCCCTGGTAGTTCAGTTGGTAAGTGAGATGCCTGGTGCTGCAGAGATGCATGGGTTCAAATCCCTGCTGTTTATTTTGAAGACCTTGTGTGTTCTATGCAGGGCATATAAAGTAAAAGATAAAGCCCCTAAAAAAGCAGTGTTGTTTGAAGGTACTGGTGGCTCTGAGGGTGAGGTCTGGATTGTCACTGCATGGACACACAGGATCGAGACCTGGTAAAGGTGAGCTGAAGGTACTGGACCCAGGAAGGGCACTAAATCCAGCAAAGAGAGAAAGAAGGAGAAAAGCTGGTATGTCCCAACTGGGGCTCCAGGGGAGGTGAAAGGAGGGGTTATGCTGCTCTGGGCTGTGCACAATATTACTAACATTTATCATATTAATTAATTTACATAGTTTACATAACATAGTTTAAAAAAACACAATTATTTATTGACTATATTGCATATACTTAACACACAAACATGTATGTGCATACATAATGTGTAGAATAGTGCATATAAGAACAGCAGTATAAAAGTATATATTAAGTTATATTAAGTGTGTATATACAGTATAATGAAATGTACACAGTAATATATATATAACATAAAAGTAGGTAAGTGTGTGTATACAGACAGCAATATGACATATTGTACCTTCAGCTCACCTTCAGCCAGTCTTGATCCTGTGTGTCCACACAGTGACAGTCCAGACCTCACCCTCAGACCACTGAGCCACCAGTACCTTCAAACAACACTGCTTTTTTAGGGGCTTTATCTTTTCCTTTATATGCCCTGCATAGAACTCACAAGGTCTTCAAAACAAATGGCTGGGATTTGAACCCATACATCTCTGCATCACCAGGCACCTCACTTACCCACCAAACTACCAGGGCTGACATGTTACTCTGCTTTTTTTTAGGGGCTTTATCTTGTCCTTTATATGCCCTGCATAGAACTCACAAGGTCTTCAAAACAAATGGCTGGGATTTGAACCCATACATCTCTGCATCACCAGGCTTACTCTGCTTTTTTTTTTAGGGGCTTTATCTTTTACTTTATATTCCCTGCATAGAACATACAAGGTCTTCAAAAAGTACCTATACTGAACACTAGGTCTTTCTAAAGAACATCCAGGGTCTTTACTACTACTTCTTAGGGATGTGTTTAATCTTTCACTTTATAGTACCTACCTACATAGACTAGTGCTCATTAAGAACATCAGACTCAGACCTCAAACTGCAGTTGTGATGCTGCTGCACCTGTTTACCTGCTCAGTAAATCATCATTTTTACTTTACATTGCCTAGGCAGAAGAAAAGGCCAGTCATGAAAATGACCCTGAACGCAAGTTGAACAACATCCACTAGATGGCGGTAGTGCTACAGAAAAGTTCAACCCAGTAGAAGCTGTGCCTTGTGCGCATGCGCAGCGCGACAAGGTGCCTTAAATGTTGGCTTTGGTCTGACTAATTGTTTCGTGCAATGTTCGCCTGCTCTTTCTCGCCGAACTCTTTATTAAGCCGCACATGTTAGTGTTTTTCCAGCTCTATCACATCTGACTCAACTCATCAGCTCATTACTAAGCCGTAAGAGCAAGAAAGCAAAGTAAAAAGCCAATTTCCTTTAATCTGTTTTAATGTAGTTTTGGCAGACAATCTAAACCCACTGGTGTTATTACTCATGTCTTTAGTTGCTCAGCTTCTCTGTTGTTTATCTCCTTGTTGCTGATATGTATTATTCACTACACACTGCTTTGGTCTAGAAGTCTGTTTAGCATTTCTGACTTCACTTTTGGGATTAATAAAGTGTATTGCTCATACCCAGGCTCAAGCACATCCTTTCCTGTTCCTTAATAGCATCAGGTTTTATATTCAAAGCTGTTTGTCTGAAAGACATGGACAATAAACTGCATTCCCATATGTATACCTCCATCATAGCATCATAACAATGCCTACGAATGTATTTATTTAATGAGAAGTAAGGAATGAATACGACAGAGTGCTCAGTTCTAGGAAAACAACAACTTAATAGTAACTGAATGATATATATATTATTAATTAAACACCAACGCATCAGATTTTAAACCCATTTAACCCATCACTTACGTTATAACAGCTTTAAACTCTCATTCTCTCTCTGCTTCTGATACTAAACACTTCTGTTATTGAACAAGAGAGAGAGAGAGAGAGAGAGCAGAGGAACCACTTCCTAATGATGGATGACGTTTTAAATGAATGATCAAGGTCAAGCCAATTTATAAGCAGGCTACATCACACAATCGACCTGTAAGAAAGCCTTGGTTTTGGAAGACGTCTAACTGTGAACCGAGTTTGTTCATGATTTCGATTTGAAATACATCAACAGTCTGAATTATTCTTTGGCACCTTGGTCTTTTATTATGTCGTTTCGTAGAATCCTGAAGTTTGCCTTTACACACATGAAGCAGTCGTTTCCATTATACAGTCCACTAAAATCAAGCTCAGTTGGAACCAGCAATCGTGGAAAACGTGTCATGAAACTCTACCCAGTTTCTGGTCTGTTTAATTCTTTTCTTTTAGTCTCATCAGTGCTGTTGCAGGAACACAATTATTCCAGATCACAAGATTGATCTAATGTATGAACTTCAGGGCACAAATTAGCCAATAGATGATGTTTTGTACAGCATTGCTAGCTAAGAGATTAATTACCATTTAGTGTAATAAACACAGACGCATCCACGTACCAGGAATAGTGCAGCAGCTTTATGGACTGAGACCAACCACAGAAATCAACCTCGGGCCTTTTCATCCAACGAAATCTCTCCTCAACTTCAGACCTTAACACCAGAAAGGGAGAAAACTATAACACTGCTGAAGGCCAACATCAACTCTTATCAAGAACAAAATATGTTATTGATTATTCCTAAGAATTAGAAATTGATAATGTCAATGTGAAGTTCTAAAAAATAAAGAGAGAACATGGACAGCGTATACGTACACAAGTGGAGTTCTTGTAGTGATGCTCATATCGTGAAGCTCACTTGAAATATTACAAGCCTTTCAGGCAAATTGCAATTGACATCCAATTAGCTGTCTTTAATGCCACAGCTGCCAGGCGGCCGTTAAAGTCGATCACATGTGTAAAATACTCAATGAGGCGCCTGACTCAATAATTATTTTGCAATAAAACTGTCTAATAAAATTCACTGACAAATTGTGGGAACTGCTGCAAATTTTGGCTGAAAGGCTAAGCGTGATCTGATGATCTGCTTCCTCAGGAAAAAAAAAAAACAAATAAACAAAACATGTGATTGTCGAAAAAGTGAAGTCTGCTTGCATCGTATTTCTAAAGCATTCTGGAAAAAAAAATCATTTGAAAAAGTAATGCATATAAGGAAACTGAAACTTTGTGGCATTTTAAAATAATAAGTAAAGAAACACTTCGGTTCAGTTCTGCCTCCAAGGAACATAATCAACAATGGGCAAAGTCGTGCAATGCGGCCCGGTAGGTTATGATATGTTCCTTTTGGTGCAGTTTGTGTCTCCCATGATTCTCATAAACGAGTGTAAAAACAGAACCGCTCAGACTCACAGGGTCAGATTACAGACCCAGATCCATTTCTCACGGTTCTTTGTGAGTGACGGATCAGGAGCGCCGGACCAGTCCAGAATATACTTCAGTTGTGGGCAAAATAGATCACTAGAGACAGCGTGAGAACGGTGCTGTATCGCTTGTAGCTGTGCTTCGAGGCTCAAGGACGTCATAGACAGCTGTTCTCGTGAAAAGAACACACAAATTCACACGCACAACGTAAAACAGAATTTATTTATCGAAAAGGGACAAAAAAAGTTTTCACAAAACAGGCCAGAAGCATCATGAACGATATTAATTTACACTAACAGGCTGAACAGAGTGGTAATATAAAATAAAGGCAAGAAGGCAAGGAGAAAAAAACCCAAAGATGGGTAAAACAAAGATGGCTAAACTGCGGTTCCTCTCTCCAGGTTCTGTTTGATCTCGGCCGTGTACTTTCCGTAGAAACGCTCGGCTTTCTTGTTGAACTTGGCGTTCCTCTCGTTGATGTAGTCGATATCAGCGTCGTCATTGTAGGCTCTGCGCCGGCTAAACTTGGAGCGCTTCTCGATCCTGTTGGGAGGAAAGCAGAATGAACCCACCGTCTAGTAATATGAACCGATGTTGGTTTTGTATCGGTCACACTGTTTGTTAGAACATCTCAGAGATACAAAGAACGGAAATATAATCCACTCCAGACCTCACGTCACCTATAAACTCGCTCCCTGTAACTTACTGTTTCTCGAGGTCTTCCTGCATGCGGTCGATGGCGTCTCTAGACGGAACGTGTGTTCCGAGGATCAGACTGTTGGAGGTTGGATGGAAGTCTTCACCGCTGAGAAAAAAAACACCATCATCTTCATCATCATTAAACATCACTCTTAATAATCTTTAATGCTCAGAATCTTTCACCCAGAGAAACTAAACACATTGTGTAGTCAACGATCATCAGGATCATTCTCCAGGAATAAGTGACTCAGCTTTTAGGTGACTAAAGCTAAATTAATGAAAATGAACAGAAGGGACTAAACATCAGTGACACATAATTAGAGTATGCAGATGCTTACCACTCCTCCCTTTGTCTTTCGTAACTGTCCATATCAGGTTTTATCTGTTTAGTGAGCCTCTGGTATTGTCTCAGCTGGGCCTCGGCGTACCCTGAAGAGAGAACGGAGAAGTTTTGAACACATAAAACGATCGCCCAGCCTCCACATAAAGCCCGAGTGATGGGGAGCCCCAAGGGCAGAACGTAATTACCGTAACTGATCATAAACAGAGGCCAAAACCTAAACCAGGCCCAGTTCAGTTTCCACAGTGTTTAATCTCCTCACATGGCAGACACGATGGAGAGACTCAGCTTTTAACTCACTAACAATTAATTCAGCATGACCAGTGTGCTCTTGCCCTTTAAAATACTATAAGGATTATAAGTCAAAATAGTTTCAATATTCTATGGCACATTTATGATTCGAAGAAGGGGGGGGGGGGTTTGTCTACACAACATTGGAGGACTACAGTCATTATACAATATACACCCTCCAGTCTTGTTAATCATCTTTTAGTCATGTTGGGTGTATGAGAATGTTTGAGAAAGCCAAACTGAAGCAAAGCAAGTTTCTGTCATGGCTCATTTGCATTTAAAAACTTCAAAAATCCCTTTCTTGCCCACAAAACTCCAAAAAATCTGTTTTGAAATAAACATTTCAATGACTAGTGTTATCTGTCGAAATTTCTGACACAATTCATAGTTTACCTGAGAAGCCTGGATCAGGGTTTTGCTTCTTCTTCCTCTTCCTGTCCCATCTCTCAGCATCCTCTGCGCTGATCTCCAGCAGTTTCACACGGTGGTAATCCTCCCCTCGAGCCACACATTCCTAAAGCGCACGCAGACGTTCGGCATTTTCAGAAATCATCACGTGTAACTGCGCAGTAAGAACTAACACTTCAACTCTTTTATACTCAGAGACGAAAATTCCTAATGCAGCCTGTTGCAAAGTACTCAATATCTATATAGACACTAATACAGGGCCATACTGTTGTAATGGAAACCTGCTATAGACTAAAGACGCAGTAAATCAAGCTGCGAGTTAAAAAAAAAACAAAAAAACACACGTGAGTTAACTTTGGAATGCTTCACGCAAGCACTGAATGTGTGTGTATACATATATATAAAAGTCTGAGTGCTGAGACTTCATGGCATCATTGTCCTCTTTACCTTCTTCTTCTCGTCCACCATGAGCTCATACTCGAGTCGAGCTTTCTTCGCCTCCCAGTTGGAGGGCAGTTTCAGACGCTTGTCCTCCTCCACCACTTCCTGATGATTCAGTTTACGAGCTTCGTTCTGCAAACGCGAGTGTGACAAAAACACAAGATTTATCACCTAAATAAAGAACAATGTTTTATTTACACAAACACAACATGACGTAAGACACTCTCGTGTTATTCTCTAAAGACATTTACAAAAGTAATGGCACCCTTGCCCAAACACATTCTCTGGTCGGTAAAAATACGTTCCTTCTATGTGTTTGTGTTTCCAGATAACAAAAACGAATTCGTTGTATCTTCTTTCCGTAATTTAAACAGCTGTTTATGCTCATTAGTGGCCCTGTTCATCCCGAGTCCAGAGACGGGGCTGAATCTTTCTTTAAACATGACTATCACCAGTTTGTGTGGTTTTACCCGTTTTAAATGGAGCTCTCTGAACTTTCTCAGTCTTTCCTCTCTCTTCTGTGATGTTAAACTTTCCGTCGGTTCCTCGTCGTTGACTGGACCACACACCTACATTGAACAAGACAAAAACAAAATAGATTAAAAAAAAAAAGGCGTCTCTCCGATTAGCCCGCAGCGCTAATGCTAGCAAACTAGCTTAAATGATGGAACGAAGAAAATGCCAAAAAAGAAAATATAATCAAACAAATGTGTCTTATAGGTTCTTATATTTATATCTTTTTACAAATAAACACGACAACAAATCCGAACAAGGTAAAATATGCGCTTTTCATGATGCCCACGGTTGTGTTTACCTCTGTGTCGGACGCCATGTTCGCTTCTTGCAAAACCGGAAGTGGTCCGTCACTGTAATACAGTCCCGTCGGACTATTTGAGAAAAGTAGTTCCTACCTTTTAAGTAAGCACGGTGTTGCTTGTTGTTATTTACACCTCAGTGCTTAATAACAAACAGGTACACATCAATTATACAGAGACTTATTAACTGAAGTGCTATTTTTAAAACATTTAAGTTAATTGTCATGATGATACTAATAATCGTTTCACAATGATGTGACAAATCAAATGCATTCTGATTCTGACACTAACACAGCAGTCATATGGTGAAGGATGATGCGTCTTTACACTAAGCAGACAGGATGAACACGATGCTAAGAGTTCATCCTTTGGGCCTCTCAGCGTCTTCAATGCCTCATTAACAGTTACATGTTGCTCAGATCCAGTGGCCACTTTTCCTGCACGGTTACTGTTGTTATAATTAAACGTGCTGTTTTTGGAGGATGTAATTAAGTGGAGTTTATAGTGTTAGATTAAAGCGATCTCCAGATCACAGGCAACGTTAATGGACTGATGCACTTTAAGTGAACACCAGATGGAAGAGCAGCATCAGGGCTATAAGATGGATAAATAAGGCTCATGCTTTTGGATAAGTGCGCGTGCACGCACACAAACACACACGCACACGCACACGCACAGGGGGACGGGACCCTATCATGCTTGTGCACTGGTAACAGAACAAGTTCCATGTTAAAGAACACCACACAAATGAAATATTTAAGCAGATTTTCTTTGACGCTGAATAATCTTCCTGCCACCCAGTGTTACTCCCCACGTTGCAGCGCAGTTCCTAACGCAGCTGCTTAACATCTGGTGGGATATAAACTTTGTGGCCAATAAAATCACCCAGTTTCCTTAATTACTATTTCTGTCATTTCCGCAGCCAAGAACTTATTAACGGCGTGCCAAATCAAACAAGGCCCCTTCATTGGAGGCGCTGCTGCGCTGTGCGCCAAGCCGAGTGTGCGCACGTACCCGCAGAGTGTGCGAACCTACAGTACACGCAGAGTGTGCGCACGTACACACAGAGTGTGCGCACGTACCCGCAGAGTGTGCGCACGTACCCGCAGAGTGTGCGAACCTACAGTACACGCAGAGTGTGCGCACGTACACACAGAGTGTGCGCACGTACCCGCAGAGTGTGCGCACGTACACACAGAGTGTGCGCACGTACCCGCCGAGTGTTCCCACGTACCCGCAGAGTGTGCGCACGTACACGAAGAGTGTGCACACGTACCCGCAGATTGTTCACCCTATTGTTCACCACAACACCTCAAGCCATCATGCACATGTAAATAAAATGAATGGTTATTGTCATTGGTTCCGTCACCACCACCCAAACGAACCACAGCTACAATTAAATTAGCTCCTGGATATTGGCCACGTTTGATTGCTTCATAATTGTTTTCTGTGTTCCACAGATTTTTTCCTTTTCTTTCCGCTCCCTCGCCACCTTGTGCAAACGGCTCGGCTTTTAGGATCGTCTGTGAGGAAAGGAACATTTATGAATCTCTTCCTGTAGGAACAGTTTCTCACCTAAGACAAGACCTTGTTCCAACATTCATAAAATTACTGAAGTGGAAAAAGGTGGAAAAAAAAAATTCCACAAACTCTATAAACCCAAACCACATGCTGTCTCTTCTCCGAGACGTGTGGAATGAATCAGAACCGATGATAACTTGGATGATAAGTTGTGATCTCGAAGAGCCTTATACACGGCGATGCTTTCTATCTATCTATCTATCTATCTATCTATCTATCTATCTATCTATCTATCTATCTATCTATCTATCTATCTATCTATCTATCTATCTATTATTATTATTATTATTATTATTATTATTTTTTTTATAGCAACACAGATGTAAGTCTCAGCCTTGGGGCGCACATAAAAAGAACTGCCTCTGGGATTATTCTTTTTTATGAGCAGTATCAAATACGAATGAAAACATCAATGAATATAATTGTGCTGGTGTACAAATGCCTCACAGATCCAACAGCATGCGTTTCACGTGTTGTTAGAGGCGAATAATTTACCATTTATTCAACTTTCTATATGCGCCGCTTTCTTAATGGCCACAGGCCAAAATATAATGTCAGATGTGGATCACGCATTTCAAGCGGGTTTTTCCCTGAGAAGTTGGAATAAAACCAAATGTGAAAATATTTCAGCAAGGCGATTAGACGAGAAGGGATTTGAGAACCTTGCTACTGGCAAAGAAACTAACAAGCTAATCTTCATCCCGAATACACACTCATCCTCTCATTATACGTGAGGCAGTGTGGGAAAACTCTTTAGACGTGGTTTTAAATTCAAACACATTCCTGAAAATATCAGACTCCAGGAGAGTTTAAATAGATCCAAAAGTGAAAAGGGGGAAAACTGCATTGAAAGATTTATAGCTGATGTATGTTTATAAACTGCGACTTAGTTCAGCTGTCTCCTTACCGACATGGTATTTACACGAGGATAGATTCGAATGTAAATGAACACGTTTCTGCATCATTTTATGGTGTCTGTAAAGTCAAAGTATGTTTGTTACAGACTTATTTAGAAATTGACCTGCCAAGATTGTCCCAGGGTGAAACTGATGGGATTCCCAGACCACTACACACACACACACACACACACACACACACACACACACACACACACACACACACACACACACACACACACACACACACACACACACACACACACACACACACACATGAGTTAAAAGGTGATCAGATCTGAGTGTGTAATTTCCAGTCTGCAGACTAAAGTGCTCAGTATAGACTTAATTTTTTTTCTTTTGAAACTTGTCTTCTTCTTGCTTCATCTCATCCGAGTTCAGTGACTTGAAATGCAAACAATGAAATTGTTCATAAAAGTTCAGAATAAAAGCCACTTTATTCTTATACTGGAAATACATGTGTTTAATATATAAATTATTGGAGTTTATTATAAATGTTAAGAGAGCAGCAGGTCGACATCCATTGTGATTACTGACGATGCTTGTGAGGTGATTATTATATTGTCATAGTCTATCACCTACCTATTATCTGACTTGGCTGACTCTTGAGAAAGAGAAATGAAATGTTTACATTCATTTCTTCCACCTGCCTTCATCTACGGGCAAGAAAAAGTTAGTATAACACACGCCGGCTCTGCTGCAAACCTTACTGATGTGATTATTGTAGTGAGAAGAGGAAATGATGCATGGAGAGTATTCGTGATTGTCTGATAAACTCACAACCTTCTGGTCATTAGCACAGAGAACAGTGTTGCCTCTGTTCTCTCACTACAGGAACAGCTGTACATCAAGTTTAATGAGGAACTTTGTAACTAAATGATTAATGTGACATATCATGAGCCTTTAGATATTGAAGACAAGTTCTGAAAGTCAGATCAGTAGGGGGAGCTACGCAACACGCAATGATGACGGGAGAGCTTTGTTTCGTGCTAAAACATGACATAATGAACACTGCCGATAAAGAGAGAAGTTATTCTTAACAATTACATGATTGTCAAAAGTATCCAGTGTTTCTCATTATGACATGATTATTAAATACTAAGACTATTAAACTTGATTCTTAGTAAAAAAAAAAAAAAAGCACCATTTGTTATGCAGTTATGGGAAAATAATCAACGTTTTTTTGTGATGAAGAGAGTTACTGTTACAAACCCTAAGCAATTTTTGCGATCAGGTCATGCTTTTTATGTCTGTTAGCACACATGTTATAGCAGCTTCAGCATCATTGTCGAGTACCAAAGTCTTCAACTGCATTCTTAAAATGTACAGTTTTACTAGTATCTCCTTCCATGAATGCTCAATAAACATCCCCCTTTTCGCTCTTTCACATGGAGCATCGGTCATACACCGTTACCATAGAAACCATAAAGGATTATTCATGCAACCTGTGATTTGAATTACAGACGTAATTACGCTCGCAGCTGTGGTCACAGAAACCCGAATAACTTCTGACCGAAATCAACAGTGTGATGATGAGATGAAAGTGACTCTCGTATACAGTATAATGAAAGTGCTCTGGTTGTCATGACATTCATCACATGCATCCCATAATACACTTATTTCAAGTGTTTGAGTGCAGCACAAAACAAGGACAAAAGTGAACCTACTGGGAATCAAAGCACGAGAAATGGGAATTTTGGTGCATTATAAATAAAGCCTAGAAAAATGTCCAAAGCAGTTCAGTCACCTTAAGGAACACATGCAGCACAGACACAACACACACACTATCAAAGAGAAGAGCTCCCACATTCAAATGCTTTTCCCATCCCTCTTTCCCTATCTGACCTTAATAAGATGGCGTGTTTCTGAACAGTAGGCCGTTGTGGAGGTTTTTGCGTTGCGAGGCCGGCACACAAACAGCCCGTGGACACACAGCTGTGGAGAAACACTACCCCTTATCTTATAACCCTGTATCATAGTGAAGATCACTGAGGACATGACATGAAAGAGAGAGGGACAGAGAGAGAGAAAAAAAACCTCTTGACTTTTCCCAGACCAAAGATGTTTGTTATCCTTCCTTTCATTGATCAAACACCAAACACAAGTCAGTTCTTAAATCTCACAGCGTGATCTGATCGCATTTTCTTATACGCAGGTTTGACCTAATAAGTGTATATATATATATATTTTAAACTCTGGGAGTAAACAGGTTTTAAGGGAACGAAGGAAGGAGAAGAACTCAGATCAATGATCCGATCAATTATGCCAGATTGTACATTTGTCCATTTATATCTTTTCAATTAGCAGAAGCTTTTAGCCAAAGTGACTAACAAGTGACACCAAATCCAGAATCCAGTCTCAGTACAGAGCTGACACTGATACTGGATAAGTGCAGTTCACAACTGACCAGAAGCCAGCACGAGACCGATGCTGCGAGATCAGCGAACCGTAACTAAACACAAAGACACAATAAAATGACCCTAAACCTTACAAAATGGGTTTTTTCCCTTTTTTGTTATTAAATCCTTTTTAGGGAAAATTGCTGTGGTTTTCTTTTAAAAAAGCAAGGCGAGCTGAAAAGGTTTGGAAAATCTGAGTTCAGCATACATGACAAGCCGTGTCCCCGCCTCGATCCCGTGCTGCTCATGAGTCAGTGCCTCAGAAGGCAGAATGCTGATAGCCAAAAGGGTTCGTCGAGAGAGTCTCTGACGGCAATATCTGATATGTCAATGGCATGATGTTGAAATGCAAACAAAGATCTCACATCACGCATAAAGTTATTTGATTCTGGATAACATCACCTTTGTTTATTTAAAGCAGGAAAGTCAGCTCTGTGCTGGACTTCGGTTTGCTTGGGTTCTGCTCTGTAAGTCCACAAACCTGCATGTTCCTGAGCCTGAAAAGCTCATCAGTCTTCTGTGTATAATAATTAATCAATCAGTCAGACCTCTGATCTACTGATCGGAAGGTTGTGAGTTCATATCCCAGGGCCACCAAGCTATCACTCCTGGGCCCCTGAGCAAGGCCCTCAATTGCTCAGCTGTATAAATGAGATAAATGTAAGTCACTCTGGATAAGAGCATCTGCCAAATGCCGTAAATGTAAACGTAAATGTACTCTATAAGGCCAAAAGTATGATTATTACACTCATATGAAGATGTTTCTCTTAGATTTCCACATGCATGCGCACAAAGCAAGCTCCGATAAGACATACTGTGTTAATTCTGATGAAGGCGGAAGATCTCAAGTGTCCTGTAAAGAGCCCCGACTCTGACTTTGGGATGAACTGGAACACTGACTGCACCTAGACCAAGCACAAAGACAAGTTAGACCCTGTAGTGATGAGTGTTCTCAATAAAAAGGATGTAATACGGAGTCCTGTTACGATTCCATATTACTGGACAAATTCTCTTTCTGCCAGGAAAAGGTTGAGAGATTCACTGAACCGCTAGTGCCTTTGGTTTATTGCTCTCATTCAGCGATTATGGAATATCTTTCAGGACTGCTGGCAAGGATTACATCATCGCTGTTGTATGTTTTATTATTACAGTGGAGAACGCCAAACTGTAGCTTTGCATCTTCATCTTCATGGAAGAGGCTACAAGAGGAACTTATGGAATATGCTGGAAAAATGACATGCTGCTCGGAAACCAAAATGGAACTCGGGTTATGATCTTTGTTGGGATCTTTTAGAAAGCCATATTTATGTACAGTATATCATCGAATATATATTAAAATGATGTAAAGCTCATCTTACAATCACGGAATTGTTCGCTAGACCCTGAAAAAACGAGCTCATCTATAGGCCCGCTAGACGCCGTGTTTGCTTCTTGTGTAATTCTGCTGAGAGTTGGACCACATCGTTAATCCGCGTGAGCCAACTGTAAGCATGAAATATAATTACTTCTAAAAAAAAAAAAAAAAGGGAGCACATCCAGTATGATCCTCTCTTTCTGGTCCACCGAGGGTCTCTTCCTCACCCACAGCGGTTAGCGGCTTTTGGCAAACACACACCCACACACACATACACACGCACATGCACGTGGGTTATTAGAAAGCTGCTGTGCCACGCTGTGCAGTGCCAAGCCATGGTGCATGAGCTCACTTCCCTTCCCCTGTTACGGTGGTTTGAGATTGGCCTCTGGTTGGCGTGACGGTTTGCGCCCCTGTACAGAGGCGAACATGTGCCAGATGAGACTTTTGTGGTCGCCACATCCATCTCTCTCTCTCTCTCTCTCTCACTCTCTCTCTCTCTCTCTCTCTCTCTCTCTCTCTCTCTCTGGGCCCTTAAATGGGCTTAGTTCCTTCCATATAATGCACAGGATTTTGTTAAGCACCCGTTGCATTTTGCTGACCCATGTCAGGTGTTTTAGACACAAGAGTGTTGCGAGGTAGGACATAAAAATCAAGGTTAATGCAGTGATGAGGTATTTGGAGCTTGGCGGTTGTGGCCAACGTGTGTGTCCCAGTGTGGCATACTCTACCCAGTACAGTTATCACAGATGCTAATCGCCTCAGGCCAGACCGCTACTGTGGGATATGGCTTTGTAACCCAAACCCATGAGGTAGTCAAAGTCGGGAATCAAGCGGCGCACATGTTCTGGAATGACTGTACAACCTCTTGTCATGTACTGAGAGCAATGGATATACTGTACTGTGTGCTACAGGATCGCTGACCCTCTCACCTTTTCTTTTGCTTTAAAAACACACACACACACACACACACACTCACAGATTTCTTTGGTTTTAAATCTACACAGATTTGCTGCTTTATTCACATAATAATCAATTCAATGAAACAAAAATCAGAAAATCTAGGCACTTTTCACACAAACATTCAATTCAATTCATTTCAAGTTTATTTGTATAGCGCTTTTTACAATAGACATTGTCTCAAAGCAGCTTTACAGAACATAAACATAGAGCAGAAGCTAAACATAAGGAATAATAAAAGAAATAACGAATAATAAAAGAAAAAGAATTAACAGAATAAAAAATTCAAGATTATTATTAGATATAAATAGTTCACAATCTGTATGTATTTATCTCCCTATGAGCAAGTCTGAGGTGACTCAGGCAGCAGTGGCAAGGAAAAACTCCCTTAAATTGGTAAAGGAAGAAACCTCGAGAGGAACCGGACTCAAGGGGGACCCATCCTCATATGGGTGACACTGGGGGTGTGATTGTAATATACAGTCAGTTAAATGTTGTATTGGTGTAAGGATCATGGACATCAGATCTCCTTAGTATCACAGAGTCTAACTGGAGATGTCTCAGGATTCTTAGACCCGGCCTAGGCTCAGTGGACGTCCAAAGGCTTCGTCCCACAGAGGACGTTGTGAGCTGGTACAGTGTCTGGATGCCTCGGGATGGGTACGAAGAGACAAACATTCGCACTCTTATTCACACTAAGGGTCACTTCACCTTAGTCAGGCCTCCTACTGGCAGTTTTTTGGTTAGGAGTAAATCAGAGACCCTCCAGACACAAGGAGAACATATACACACCCTGCACCGATCTCAGGATGAAACGCTAATGTTTTTTTAGTGTAGATATTCCAGGAAAATCTATTCTAATAGTATTTTCAGAAAATGACCTTGATACCACAAGGTGATGGAGCTCTGGATGTTTATTTACGACTGAAATCAGACTAACCGGAGATCAGAAACCAAGAAGGGGTTTATCATCAGGCAAAGAAAGCAACGCAGGGCAGAAGAAGAAGAAGAAGAAGAAGAAGAAGAAGAAGAAGAAGAAGAAGAAGAAGAAGAAAAAACAAAATGTGATTTAATGAACAGAGAAAACAACTCATAAATCTTTCTTTTTGTTCAAATGATTTCTAGACTCATTCCACTTTTAATAAGAATCTAAATTGGGGACATGGAGGTGAAATTTGCAGGGCTCTATTCTCTCTTCAAAGGAAAACCGGTGGCTAATCGGAGCATTTCACTGAGTGTCTTGTCTTTGTGGCTTTATAGTTTCACAGTCGAGCGACGCTGCTCCGTAGGCGCCCGCCTCGCTGCACCAGGGCCGGGCTTCCAATAAAACCTAATCGTTTCAATTTCCTCATAACTTACTTCAGTCGTTTGCTTTAATCTCTTTGGCTTTTTGTAGAGATGCCAGCGTTACCCATGAACGACTCTGGTAAAGAGTGAGAATCAGAGACAGAGAGGAAGGAAGGAAGGAAGACAGAAAGAGATGGCAGAAGAAGAGAGAGAGAGCGAGAGACCGAGAGAGTGAGAATGTTTATTATATTTTACTCTGGATACTAAAATAGAGGGTTTATGGCTTTTTTTTTTTTTTAATGAGAACTTTGGGGCATCGGATGACAGATATTTTCTCCACAAATTTGCTGAGTCTGTTTTACCTACAGACAGGAAGTCTGCATAAGCAAACATGTTTAAAGTCCTTGATTCGTCCTTTTATTAAATTAGATTTTTGTTTTGAACCGTCACCGCTTGTGTATAACAGATCTTTTACTGCATCATGTGAATTTCTGTAAGTTCTTTCGCTGAAGACGGCTTACTCGACAACGAAGGATCTTCGCTCGCTTTTTCTTTGATTAACTGTTAATAAGAAACTGTATCGAGTTAGTTGGACTTTGTAAGCAAGAAATTGAAGTGAGCACTTGGTTTAATCAGATCACTATTCCATGTTTTTTCACTTTCAGGAACAATTTCCAAAAGTGAACATGATACAGATTTTTATCTACGAACATTTGTATTTCAATAAAGAAAGTGATATTTTAAATGTCTTTGTTTTTCCTGATACCTTCGTACTGGGATTTGTAGAAGAACAAACGTAGAGTTTGCTGCTCTTTCTAAAAAAATATAGTCCATTTTTTCCCCTCGTTTAATTTGTTGTTGTGGCTTCACAGAATTTTGTTCCGTACTCATGAATTATAAGCTTATTGTATTATTTCAATATCTTATGCATGGAATCAGAACGATCCTGAGGTTGATGTTCCAGATGCTCCGAGTCCAGAGGAACCCACGAGAGCTCCCGACGAGTCTCTCCTTCGCTGATATGAGTGTATTTATTGGAATTCGTAAAGCAAACAGTGGATGACGCTGAACCGCTGGCACACCGCACATTCAGACTGCACTTTGTGTTCCTCGGACTGTGGTTAGCTGCATTTGCTGGAAGTGGGCTGTGGGTTCGGGGCTGTTTTCTGCCATTAGTGCTGTTTTGCATTTGTTTGCGCTCTGCGCCGAACAGCGAATACGGTAAATGCCTCCTGTTGGTCAGCCGCATTGGAGGGAACGGCGGCCACACGAACCCTGGAGATGGTCGACAATGGATGAGGTGTGTCTTGCTCTCTTTTAGCA